>NC_092397.1:28847346-29124846 GCF_030028105.1 Mobula birostris
AGCCACTACCACAGCAAAGGAAAGGGCTGTCGCTTGCTGATCTGTGTATTATCGTAGTGACGATCTGCCCTCCTGATGAGGTTGTTCGGTTTTTGCACTGATTGACCGCGATCATCAGCTGTTCTCTGCCGTCTGGTTGATTCAGCGAGGGACAGGAGATGAACGCGCTCCCTCCCCGTCAGGGTCTCACCTGGCCCTTCACTTCTCCCACTAACATGCCATGTACAGCTGCTGCGGCTGTTCTGTTTTGTTTGCTTTGGACATGCCCGGCTGTCCTTGGAGTGGGAGCATGCGGTCCCGATGGGTAGAGAGAGGGATTTCCGTGAGCGGTGACCCCAGGCAGTAGTGCTTATGTGTGAATAAACTTATGTAGTTTTGTGGCTCATACCTGATTGAAGGTCAGCCTGCAAAGTCACCGGGTAGTTTATCATACATCTTCCCCCTACAGTTCATCCCCAGAGACAGATCCCTCTCTCAAGACTCCCCCTCCCCTCTCACATAGGTTTCAGCAGTTCCCAATCAACTCAGCTGAATCGGGCCTTGGGATGCGAGGCGCGGAATCTCAGTCACGCTGTCCTGGAGCGGGAGAAGGAACTGGGCCTGCAGACTACCCCACCGGTCTCACTCTCTCTCACACACACAGCCCGAGTGAAACGCAGTGTTTCACTTCAAATCTGGGACGCCACGGCCGCACTGAATGTCAGAGTGGTACCGGGAATATCGGGTTTTATGCGAGAAGTTACCCCGCAAAACTCAGACTGACCCACAGCGGGAATCACAATATTCACGATCAGCTCTTTTCTGAGATGTGGGTGGCTCTGAGAAGAGCCGTTGGGTTCAAACACTTACAAACGGTATATCTCAATTCACTTTTTGACTGCTGTCTTCTTGGCCGCCTTCTTCTTCGGGGCTGCGAGTTTCTTGGGGCTCTTTGGCTTCGGCGCCGCTGGTTTCTTAGCTGCCGGTTTTTTAGCCGCTGGTTTCTTAGCAGCCGGTTTTTTAGCCGCTGGTTTCTTAGCTGCCGCCTTTTTAGCCGCTGGTTTCTTAGCTGCCGCCTTTTTAACCGCTGGTTTCTTCGCTGCCGCTTTCTTAGCCGCTGGGTTCTTGGCGCCAGATTTCTTGCTGGGAGATTTCTTGATGGCAGATTTCTTTACCGATGGCTTGTTCGCTTTCTTCACCGCTTTCACGGCACTTTTTCCTTGACCGGATTTAAAGGATCCTGAAAGACCTGCGCCCTTGGTCTGAACCAAGGAGCCGCTTTCCACTCTCTTCCTGATGCACATCCTGATCTGGGCGCGACGTTTCCCCACATCGACACCGCTGCTGGTCAGAGCCTTCATGATGGCCATAGCGGACATCCCCTTCCTATCGCGACAATCCGCCACAATCTTATCGATTTGTTCGCCCAGCTTGGGACCGGCTGGTTTGCTCCGGGCGGCCGCCTTCTTCTTGGGACTCTTCTTTGCGGCGGCGGGTGCGGCTGGAGGAGCCGTTTCGGCGGGTGCTGTCTCGGCCATGTCGGCGACTCTGGAAAATCCTTCTCACAATCTGACTGAATGAGAACTAAAGCGAAAGGCGGCGGCACAGAGCAATTTAAAGGCAGCGAGCGGACGGGGCGGAGACATCCTCCTGTCAGTTCCCGGAGACTTCATTTTTCTGTGTTTCTCTCTCTTCAAAATTTCTCCGATTCCAATTGAAATCGGACATTCCGGAGACTCGGACTGGTCCCTGCCCGTCACTGAGGCCCGAAAGTTCGCTGGAAAGAGAGTTTAATCGGGATTAAAGGCAGCACTTTCTATTTTAACCCGTTTCATTACTGCACTGCCCGCGATCTCTCTCCATATTGTTGACCTGTTCTCTGGTTTTCGGCTGAAATTTTGAAACGAACTAAAACTTTGTGGTTAATTCCTGCTTCGGGACTGAGCTGGGGAGTGGGGCCATCCCGTAACAGAGAAATCTTTTCATTTTGTACAGGAGGCGCTGGGAAATCCGGCGATGTGTTCGGACCCACAAACACAGTGATACTCGTCTAAGCCGCCCGCCGCTTTAAAACACTCTCCGAATCAGCAAGTCAGGCAGCATCAATGGTGAGAATAAACATCGACATTTCGGGTCGAGACCCTTCATCAGGACTCTGATGGGAGATGCTGCCTGACTTGCTGGGTTCCTCCAGCATTTTGTCCGCGTTGTCGCGATTCCCAGAATCTCTTGGCATTATACTGACACATTGTTCACCTCTGCACCTTCAGAGGCCTGTACTGCTGTCAGAATAAAACGACAGGTTCCTCGTCATATAACACGGTGATAAATCTAATTCTGATTCCAAGGATTAAAGGACAAAGGACATTGTCTGGCCAAACTCTCTGTGTAACTGAGAACCTCGGGTCCGGGAAACATCCTTGGAAATCTTTTCTACACTCTCCCCAGTTTAACCCCGTTTCCTAGAACAGTGATAAGAGCTGCACACAATACGGCAAGTGTGGCCGCCAGTCACTTCCACAACTGTAACATAATGTCGCAACTGATATATTCTATCCCCTGACTAATGAACGCCAGCATGTGAAACCCCGTTCTTCACCACCCTGTCTACCAGTGACACAACTTTCAATGAACTGTGTGCACTTTACCGCTAAATCTCTCCGGCCCATTCCAGTCCCCAATGACCGATCATTCATAGTGTAAGTTCTACACTGGTTTGACTTTCCAATATGCACCGCCTCACACTTATCTGTATTGAAATGCATTTGCCACACTTGGCCCTCTTCCCTAAATGAGCACGATCACCCTGTAATCAGCGACAACCTACCAAGTAAAGTTGAGGGAAGTTATTCCAACTCATTAATAAACCTTTTGTGCACTGGCATTGATCAGTGAAGGTGATTAGTATCAAAATCAAGTTCATTATCACGGACATATGTCATTAACTTTGTTGTTTTGCTACAGCAGTACAGAGCAATTTCTAAAAAAGTTAAAATAAGAAATAAATAATAAACAGTGTAAAAAGAGGATCAGGGAGGGGGTGTGAGTCCGAAGATGAGAATAGGAAACCTAAACCTTGTCCATTCTTGCCTCTTTTACTCTTCATATATCTGAAAATAAATCTTTTTGTATCTTGTTTCTATTATTGGCCAGTTACTTTCATAATTCATCTGACTTCTGCATCTTGCTATTTTAGTTGTGCTCTTTTCTTTTTTTAAGTTTCATTATCCTTTAGCTTCCCAGTAATTTTGGTGATATTCTTTGCCCTCTCATGTTCTTTTATGCTGCCTTTGTCTTCTGTTGTTAGCGATGGTTGCCTCATCCTCCCTTTCAAATACTGTTTCTGCTGAGGGATGAACCGATCCTGTGTCTGCCAAATTTCTCCTGGAGACTGAAACTTTTCATACAAGGTAATCTGAGGAAGTTGAAATGCCCAACTGCTGTAAGCTTGTTCCCATTACCCCTCTGTGTGATTTACTAATATGTCTGCTGCACAATATCTGAGCGGATTGGGAGGCCGGCGGTATAATCCCATCAAAATCATCATTCATCATTTTATTTAAAACCTATACTTACAAGACCTCATCAAAACCCCTCTTATTACTGCAACACACATCAAAGTTGCTGGTGAATGCAGCAGGCCAGGTAGCATCTCTAGGAAGAGGTACAGCAACCTTGATGTGTGTTGCTTGGATTTCCAGCATCTGCAGAATTCCTCATGTTTACCCTCTTATTACTGCAGTGTTGGTCTCCTTAATCAAAGATGCAACATCCCCAACTCGTAAGGTAGCTTTTAAATGTTTGCCCTTCACCTTAAACAATTACCCTGTAAATTTAGGCTTCCCTACCCTGACACAAAGGACAGTCACCAGACGGCTCCTTACTCTCTCAGGAGAGAGAAAGAGAGTCCCAGTCTGTCCAAGTTTCTGCTGATAATTAAGGTCCTCCAGTGTCAGTAACATCCTCATCAAACTTCCCTCCACACTTTCCAGCTTCATGACATCCTTCCTGCAACTGGATGATCAGAACTGTGCAAAATACAGTGTGGTCTCACTTTGACTTTTACAGTTGTCATACAGCATCCCAAATTCTCTACTCGGTTCCCTGATTAATGAACACAAATAGGCCAAACACCACCTTCACCATCCTGACTACCTGTGTTGTCACTTTCAGTGAATGATGTTTCTGTATTTCATGGACCCTCTGTTCTGTAATACTTACTCTCCAAGGGACAAGAATTTACTGTGCAGATCCTTCCCTAGTTGAACCTCTCGTAATGCAACACCTCACACTTGTCCACGTCAATATCCTTCTGCCATTCTTTGGCCGACTTCCCCAGTTAATCTCGATCCCATTGTACTCTCAAAGAATCTTCCCTGTCCACTCTACCACCAACATTGCTGTCATCCGCAAACTCACTAATCACATTAAGTACAATGTCAGAGAAATTGTTACCATCGATGACAAATGACAGTATGAGCACCGATCCCTGTGACTGTCACTGGTCAGAGGCCTCCAACCTGAATAACAAGCTGCCATAACCACCCTCTGTCTCCTTCCACCAAGACAAGTATCTTGTCTGGCATCCCCTCTGCTCTAAATGTGTAATACAAAAGAAATAAAGATTAAATCAAAATATATCTACCTACGGCCTACATCTCTCAGAAGAGACGAAACCTCAACTCCTCACTCCAATTCTGTCCCACTCATACAATGACCGCTCTGTTTAAATCTAACTTCTTTTTATTGGATCTTGCCACCTTCCAAATTACGGGCAATCGAAAGTTTCCTTGGGAATTGTGACATGCAAAATGTGCCAACTGCCCAGGTTCACTTCATCAAACTCCCTCTCCCTTTACATAATCTGATAACTGTGTGGGACTGTGGCACTCAAAACTGTGGACTACAGGAAACCATGCCTGCACTGTTCTACAAGGCCACAAATGATTTAAAAAAAACACTGTATAACAAACACTGGAATTCCCTAACTGAGATGAATAGGGAGACGGGGTAACTGAAAAGATTCAAACAGAAGGAAGGTAAATGTTTGTAAAATCAGGGAAGTAAGATTGACATACAAGGAAGGCTGATGGCAGATCAGCCTTTATATGGAATTGTGGGTGAGGGATTAAGAGAGGACACACTGGAGGGTTCATCCAGTGAGACAATGTGGATGGAGCTCAGGATAAGAGAGGTGCATTCACTGATGGGATTATACCACAGGCCTCCCAAATGCCAGCAGGAGATAAAGGAACAGAAATGTAGCAGGTAATGAAAGATGTAAAAGCAACAGGGTAGTTGCAGTGGGTGATAAATTTCCCCAATGTTGACTGGGACTCCCTTAGAGTCAGGGGCTTAGATATCACCAAATATGTTAGAAGAATACTGGGATGTTACTTAACATAGAAGTGGATAGTCTAACCTGGGAAGGGGGTCAGAGAAAACATTGTATTGGGAAATGAGCCTGGCCATTGATAGAAGTTTCATTTTGGGAACGGTAAATAAGGACAAGACTGGACCCGGTGGTAATGTGGTCATTTGGGGTACAGTTAATTGCAACTGTCTACATTGAACATGTAAATGATGTTTAAAAGCAATCGGGTCAGAATTCAGACAGAACTGTTTCTATGAGGAGGAAACACAAGGATGGTAAGGTCTGGCAGAGGGGCATAGTGAGAGATGTTATGAATTCAGACTGAAAGAAAATGAAGAATAAGGAATATTTCAGAAGTAGAAATTGGAGAAGGCCTCTGGCAACATGAAACAAGTAAGAGAGAAGTTAGAGAGAGAATCAGAAGTGTGAAACGGGAAGAAGAAATAACTTTGGTGAGAAGGGGCACTGCGGAGAGGGTACGACAACACAAGCACAGAGGAGAGAGTTTATGTCTGAAGTGTGCGAGGGACTAAACCAGTACTTCTCATCAGTATTCATCAGTGTGGTCATGGAGGATAGTGAGATCAGAGAAGGGAATGCTGATATTCCAGGGCATGTTGTTCCTCAGGCAATAGAGACAAATTATAGACTGGTGAGACTTGGATAAATGCTCGGGAAATTATTTGAGAATATTATTAGAGATAGGATCTCTAATAAAAGTTAGGAGGGTAAAAGGAGGATATCATGAGTCAGAAGGCAAAGTGAGCAAAATCCAAGAGATTCTCTTGGTATATTCATAGGGCAAGGTAAGTTAGACACAGAATCGTTCTCCTTGGAGGTGAACATGGCCATCTGTGTGTGGAGGCAAATGAAATAGGAGAGGCTATCCACGAATATTTCTGACAGTTATTTCACCATTGCAAAAATTCTTTAAGGTTGTTAAATCTCCAGGGCCTTATCAGGTACATTCTCGTACTTTGTGGGAAGCTGGAGAATACACTGTGGAGGCCAGGGGAGAGATTATTTTGCTTCATCTCAGGCACCAGTTGAGGTTGCACATGATTGGACAGGGTGACTAATGTGGAATTGATAGTTTTGAGGCCAAGACTGTGGATGATATGAAGAGACAGGCAGTGTTGAGGAAGCAGGGAGTCTGCAGTAGCATTTGACAGATTTAGAGAATGGACAAGGAAGTGCCAGATAAAATACAGCGTAAGGAAGTGTGTGGTCATGTACTCTGGTAGGAGGAATAACAGCCTAGGCTCTTTCTAATCAGGGAGAGAACAGAAATCAGTTGTGTGAAGGGTCTTAGTGTACGATTCCCTAAAGGTTAATGTACACATTGAGTTGGTAGTGAGGAAGGCAAATGTAATACTTGCATGCATTTCAAGAGAACTAGAAAATAAAAACAAGGATCTAATGCTGAGGCTTTGGTCAGACCTTATTTGGAGTATCATGAGCAGGGTTGGGTAACTTTTCTAAGAAAGGACGTGCTGGCATTGCAGAGGCTGTAGTGGAAATTCACGAGAATGATCCCAGGACTGAAAGAGTTAGGATATAATAATCATTTGATAATCTGGGCCTGTACTCACTGGAGTCTAGAAGAATGAGGGAGAATCTTATAGAAACACATTGAATATTGAACGGCCTAGATAGCATTGATGTGAGAGGATGTTTCCAATAATGGAGGAATCTAGAACCAAACCACACCATCAATAAAAAGATGCCCCTCTAGAATAGAGATGAGTAATTTCTTTAGTCAGAAGGTGATGAATCAATGGATTTCATTTCCACAGGCAGCCATAAAGGCAGTCAGTGGGTTTATTTAAAGCAGAGGTTAGTAGATTTTTAATTATTATTAAGGGTATCAAAGTTTATGGGTAGAAGGCAGGAGAATGGGGTTGAGAGGGATATATGATGGAATGGCAGAACAGACTGAATGGGCCAAAAGGCCTAATCCTGCTCCTGTGACTTCAGGACTGATGGTTTATGCGGTGCCATTGTTCAAAAAGGGTAGTGGAAACTACAGGCCCATCAGTCTGTAATTTGTTGGAAGAGTTTCTGATGAACAGGATCCACCAAAATTTGGTTTGATTCAAGACAGTCAGCACAGTTTTGTGCAAGGAAAATTATGTCTGGTAATTTCTTGCAGCCCTTTGAGGGGTTTCACAAGAACGTAGATGAGGTTAGGGCTGTGGATGTTGTCTATATGGACATTAGCCAGGCCTTTGACTATAGTCTGGAAGGTTAGATCTAGAAACTGGAATCTGGGGAGATGGTTGATCGATTCCATAATTGCCTCCGTGACAGGAGGCAGAGGCTGATGGTTGAGGGTTGTGTCTCAGACTGGAGCTGTCTGTCTAGTGGTGTGCCACTGGGTGACAGGACCTTTGTTGTTTGCAATTTATATAAATAATGTCCATGTGAATGTGTAATTCACTGAAAGTGACGTCTCAGCTAGATACGGTGGTGAAGATGGGGTTTGATCTGCTGGCTTTCATCATTCATGTCACTGAGTACAAGAGTTGGGAAGAAGTGTTGCAGATACACAAGTCTTCGGTGAGGACTGATTAAAGGAAACCATGCTGACTTTGGCCTATTTTTTCATGTGTTGCCAAGTACCCGAAAATACATCCTTGACAATTGACTCCATCATCTTCCCAACCATTGAGATCAGACTAGCTGGCCTATGATTTGCTTTCTTCTGCTTTCCTCTCTTCTTTAAGAGTGGATGACCTTTGCAATTTTCCTGTTCTGTGGAACCACACCAGAATCCAGAGATTATGGGAAGATTATTACTAAAACTGCCACAATCTCTTCAGCCACATCTTTCATAGAACTGGTGTAGATAATCTGGTCCAAGTGAATTCTCTACCTTCAGACCTTTCAGTTTCTCAAGGACCATCTCCCTAGTAAAGGCAAAATCACTCATTTCTGCCCCCTGATTCTCTTGAATTTCCAGCAGACTGCTAATATCGTCCCCAGTGAAGACTGATGCACAATACTTATTCAGTTTGTCTGCCATTTTCCTGTACCCCATTACTACCTCTCCAGTAACATCTTCCAATGAACCAATATCTACTTTTGCCTCTCTTTTACACTTTGTATATCTGAAGAAACTTTTGGTATCCTCTTTAATACCAGTGGCTAGCTTACCTTTGTATTCCAACTTTTCCCTCTCTTCATGACTTTTTTTGTTGGTTTTAAAAGTTGTAAATACTCTGAGAGTCAGGGACATCTCGGAGCAGATACAGAACAGGGGGATGGTGTTCATTCAGCCAGAGATGGTGATTCACATCGGTACCAATGGACAGGTAGAAAAGGGATGATGTCCCACAGGGAGTTAGGGAAGAAGTTATGGAGCAGAACCTGAAATGTTGTAATCTCCAGTTTACTCCTAGTGCCCTGTGGTGGTAGGGATACAAACAGAAAGTGAGAGCTGATGAATGTGTGGCTAAGGAGCTGATACAGGGACAGGGTTTCAGGATTACGGAACATTGGAACCTCTTCTGGTGTTGTGGTGACATTTACAAGAGGGATGGTTTGCAGTTTCACTGGAGGGCAGTCAGGATCATGAGGTTCATTGCTGCTCCCTATGAGGGTTGAAACGAGATTGACAGGGGGATGTGAAACAGAACACCAGTCACTGAATGGAGAGATTGAAGCTGAGTTAGATGCCAGGCACAGCAATATGTAACGATGGATTTTGAGGCAAATCCACATCTGACCTGGAGTTTGTTTAAAGACCAGTGCAGTGTTTCAGGGCCAGTTTTTTCCAGTAAGAGGGAGGGTCAAGGATGGCAAGGTTCAGGAACCTTGGATGATGAGACAGGAAGTTAATTTAATCGAGGAGGAGGAAGAAGCATAAGTAAGGCTTAGGAAGCTAGAATCAAACAGGGTGTTTGAGGACTATATTTAAAAAATAGGGGAACTCAAGAACATTCGGAGAGCTGGAAACACTGATGAAAAATCTCCGGCAAGTAGGATTGAAGATAATCCCATTGCATTCCATACATTCGTTGTGGTGAAAAGGAGACCTAGGGCTGCACTTTGGGAGATCCAACATCAAGGGTGTGTACACAGTTAATGGCAGGAACATTAACAGTATTGACAAAGAGAAGGATGTCGAAGTTCAGAGATATTGGCTCCCTAAAACTGGGAGCACAGGTTGACAGGGAGGTAAAGTTGGTGTATGGTATGTTTACCTTCATCAGGCAAGGCACTGAGTTCAAGCCCCAGGACATGATGTTACAGGTTTATAAAATGCTGGTTAGGCCACATTGAGAGTATCGTGTTCAGTTCTGATCACCTCAATATAGGAAGCATGTGGAGGGTTTGGAGCAGGATGTCTGGAGGAGGTGTGCGCTGAGGAGAGGCTCGACATGCTGAAACTTTTTGCTTCTGGAGTGGCGTCGGCTCAGGAGAGATTTGATAGATACCTGTGGAATTTTGTGGTCATGGTTGGTGTAGACAGCCAGTAATATTTTTCACAGAAGGCATGTATTTAAGCTCAGAGGAAGAAAGTGAAGACAACAGATTGATGGAGACATGGAATGCACTGCCAGGGGTGGTGGCAGAGGCAGAGAGCACAGGAGTATTTAAGGAAATCTTAGACAGTCACAAGAATATGTAGAGAAGGGCCAAAGGGCCACTCCTGTACTGTCCTTTGTTCTTTGAACAGCAGATGGCCTCTGGGCATGGATCCGTGCAGGAGACTGGGATATTATATCCCCAACACAAAAATGGTTGTCGGAGGGGCAGGACCGGCAGCTCAGTTTCACAGTACAAATGCTACAGGTACGATGGAGTGGAGGGGAGAGAAGAGAAGGCGGAGATGTGTTTGACCAGAGAGAACATCTCAGTGGTACTTAGAGAAGACATCCCTGGGGGTTGCCGCATCATGTATACTGGGACCGCCGCACTGCAAAAGGGTTGGTGGCGCAGAATTTATTCTGTGCGTCCAGTTTTATCAATCAGTATTTAGAAGTTCCTACTAGAGACAGGACAGAACTGAACCTCCTTGTCGATCCACCCACCCCCTCCCTTTTCTTCCTGGCACAAACAAAAGTCTGTATCAGAGCGACCCACCGCCTCACAGAGGGAGCCGCGTCTCGGGAGATCTGACCAAACTGACCCTTTCTTTGCAAATGTTCATTTATATTTCAGAGATCCAGGCGGACGAGATTTTCAGTAAATACTGTCAGTTGCATATGGTAAATGTACTTTTGTAGATAAATGTAAAGCTGCAAATCAATATTGTTCTGTGAAGCGGTGGGAATTGCTCATGAAGCGATCAGCGGAACGGTCCAGGGTCAACCCGCAATGTGAAACCCAGACAACGCGGTTTCAGGTCATGAAGACCAGAATCGTTCAATGATTGGAGATTAAATTCACCCTCCGGGGGCTGACTCTGAAAGTTCATTTCCCCACCCCGCAAGGGGAGAGAGCTCCATTCAGCCAGCAGAGAGGGGAAGTGAGTCAGGGCGAAGCGGACCGCGTACTGTGCAGACTTATACCGGTTTAATTCGCGGAAGAAACACGACGGAAGGAGAGAAAACGTTACCAGGGATGCCTCCGATCGGGGCCGTGTCAGATACACAGCCGAGTTACTACGAACGGCAATCACCCGCTGTTCAGCCCTTCCACAGACACTGTGAGTGGCTCTGAAAAGAGCCTTTGGATAAATAGGTCCAGCTTACGTCGCCTCACTTACTGGCACCGCCGGTTTTCTTGGGCAACAGCACAGCCTGGATATTGGGTAACACACCGCCCTGAGCGATAGTCACCCCTCCCAGCAGCTTGTTCAGCTCCTCGTCGTTGCGGACGGCCAGCTGCAGGTGTCGGGGGATGATGCGGGTCTTCTTATTGTCCCGGGCTGCATTACCGGCCAATTCGAGGATTTCGGCTGTCAGATACTCGAGCACAGCAGCCAGATAAACAGGGGCTCCGGCACCCACCCGCTCAGCATAGTTGCCCTTTCTTAAGAGTCGATGAACCCGGCCGACCGGGAACTGCAGTCCAGCCCGAGATGAGCGAGATTTGGCCTTGGACCGAACTTTGCCGGCGCCGCTTTTTCCACGTCCAGACATTTTCAAAGTCACAGTAACCGCTCCAACGACAGTGATGGAATGTTCACCCCACCCCAGCTCGCCTTTTTATACCTTCTTTGAGAATGCAAACTAATGCTTGTGATTGGTTTAATGCTGCTTGTTTTCATTGGTGAAAAGAAATGGCCCAATCGACGAACTGCCTTAATCACCAATCAAGAGCCCGTAAAGGCAGAAGCGCGGAGTGTAACCATCTCCTCCCCAAAGTACTCTGAAAATTGGAAAAAGCCCGCCAAAAAAACTCATTGTTCAAATGTAATCTGAAATTAAATCATTGCTGATCTGTTTGAGGACTGGGTCTTCGTATTTCCCCCTGTTACTGAAACCGGGCACATTTAATGTAAGTGTAGTTGATAATGGAGTGTCTGGGCACTCAAATTTCTTTCAACTCGTAAAAGAACCGAGTAAATCTGACACTCAGCTTCTGCCCGGTGCCGGCCATTGTGTAAACGTTAGCAGGTTATGGACAAACGGCTCTTCTCAAACTGTGACCAGCGGCTAGTCTGCAATTTTTAAAAAAAAAACTGTTGTATGAAAGAACCGTGAAGTCGTTCCGGCCTCGAATTAAAATGAGATTCAGAGAAGTTACCTAACTCCAACTAATAAACTCCTGAACCCACAGCTAAAACAGCAACGGGAGTGGGAGGAATGTTAAACACCAGGATTATAGGGGGAAGATAAAGCGGATATTCCAACCGCTCTTTAGCTCCTGTAAAGTCACC
This sequence comes from Mobula birostris, assembly GCF_030028105.1. Taxonomy (NCBI): domain Eukaryota; kingdom Metazoa; phylum Chordata; class Chondrichthyes; order Myliobatiformes; family Myliobatidae; genus Mobula; species Mobula birostris. Next base: position 28,859,529 of record NC_092397.1, read on the forward strand.
ACGATGCCAGTACAACTCTCTCAGTGAAATCGTGAGTGGCTCTTAAAAGAGCCGTTGTGTTTTCGATCATCTCACTGGGGAGCTTTACTTGGAGCTGGTGTACTTGGTCACCGCCTTTGTCCCTTCGGAAACGGCGTGCTTGGCCAGCTCCCCGGGCAGCAGCAGGCGCACGGCGGTCTGGATCTCCCGTGAGGTGATGGTTGACCGCTTGTTGTAATGGGCCAGGCGGGAAGCCTCGCCCCCGATGCGCTCGAAGATGTCGTTGACGAATGAGTTCATGATGCTCATGGCCTTGGAGGAGATGCCAGTATCGGGGTGAACCTGCTTCATCACTTTGTAGATGTAGATGGAGTAACTCTCCTTCCTCAGCCTCTTGCGTTTCTTCCCTGCCTTACCTGCTGGTTTGGGCAAAGTTTTCTTGGCGCCCTTCTTCGGAGCGGGTTTCGCTGTCTCAGGCATTTCAGCTGACCGCTTCAGACCCACAAATGAGCAAAACGGGCCCAGAGCACGAATTAATTTAGGCAGCGCCCAGAGGTGTATGCTAATGAGGGATGGGATGCCTAGGTTTCTCAATGGCTATTTGAAGTAACGTTCATGCAGTAGGATAATTTGATTGGATAGCTAAAGGAATTCGTTCAACCAATCAGAACTCGTTCTGCACTACCCAGTGTTCGTTTTGGGTAACACCGTGGACAGGGAACTGTCACCGATATGGTGAGTTGCGCTGCGGATAATTCCGCAGGAAGGAAATCTAAAATACAAAATGGACCAACTACAGCGGCAGTATTCGGTCATTCGGCCCGTCGTATCTGCTAGAAAAGCAGATGGAATAAGAAAAACACACAGTTGATAATATGAAACGTTTATGTAATGAAACAGGACAGCAGGAGACCGAAGGTCAAATGGACCAGGTGAAAGATAAATTTACTGCAGCAGCATCATAAACACATAGTATCCACGATACAGTGCACACAAGAACTAAACTGCTGTACAGAATTGTAAAAAGAGAAGAGAATTAGCAGTTAGTCCTGACGAAGGGTCTCGGCCCAAAACGTCGACTGTACCTCTTTCCCAGAGATGCTGCCTGGCCTGCTGCGTTCACCAGCAACTTTGATGTGTGTTGCAGAGAATTTGAACGAGTCTCAAGACAGTCCATTGTAGTGTAAATTGATCAAAGTGGTGCTGTCTTGAGGTGGGGAGGAGCGTTGTTCGGGTTTGTTAAAGTACGTAATGTCTGTACATTACGTACAGGGTTCATTCTGTACCTGTCAGTCTCTGGTACAGTGTGAGAGTGTGGGGTTCATTCTGTACCCGTCAGTCTCTGGTACAGTGTGAGAGTGTGGGGTTCATTCTGTACCCGTCAGTCTCTGGTACAGTGTGAGAGTGTGGGGTTCATTCTGTACCCGTCAGTCTCTGGTACAGTGTGAGAGTGTGGGGTTCATTCTGTACCCGTCAGTCTCTGGTACAGTATGAGAGTGTGGGGTTCATTCTGTACCCGTCAGTCTCTGGTACAGTATGAGAGTGTGGGGTTCATTCTGTACCCGTCAGTCTCTGGTACAGTGTGGGAGTGTGGGGTTCATTCTGTACCCGTCAGTCTCTGGTACAGTGTGAGAGTGTGGGGTTCATTCTGTACCCGTCAGTCTCTGGTACAGTGTGAGAGTGTGGGGTTAATTCTGTACCCGTCAGTCTCTGGTACAGTGTGAGAGTGTGGGGTTCATTCTGTACCCGTCAGTCTCTGGTACAGTGTGAGAGTGTGGGGTTCATTCTGTCACCGTCAGTCTCTGGTACAGTGTGAGAGTGTGGGGTTCATTCTGTACCCGTCAGTCTCTGGTACAGTGTGAGAGTGTGGGGTTCATTCTCTACCTGTCAGTTTCCGGTACAGTGTGAGGTTCATTCTGTACCTGTCAGTTTCCGGTACAGTGTGGGAGTTGGTACTTGGCACTGTGTCTCCCAGTCTCTCATGCAATGTAAATGTAGAAACTTCTTTCAGATTCATCCTCACAATTGAATTCTTTTTAGCTTTTTAAACAATATCACACAATGCGATGTGGCCACACATTTGTTGGAGGTACAACACCTTCTGGGTGGCTTCCAACCTGACGGCATGAACATCGAACTCTCGCATTTCTGGTAATGCCTCCCACCCCCCCCCCTTCACCATTTCCCATCATCTTGCCCACCCACCATCTCCCTCTGGTGCTCCTCCCCCCTTTTCTTTCTTCCATGGCCTCCTGTCTCTTTCACTAATCAACTTTCCAGCCCCCTACACGTTTCACACTCACCTTATTTTCTCTCTCCCCTTCCCCACCTTTTAAATCTACTCCTCAGATTTTCTCCTAAGTCCTGCCGAAGGGTTTTGTCCCAAAACAGTGGCTGTGTTTTTTTTCTATAGATGCTGCCTGACCCGCTGAGTTTGTTCAGCATTTGTGTGTGTGGCTTGGATTTCCAGCAACTGTAGATTTTCTCCTGTTTGTGACACAATGCTGTACATCGGTATATCAGGGATGATGTATCTGGTTACCTTGTACTAATCTGAATGGACTTTGGAGCAGGGCATCCAGAGTAACAAGCCCAGACCATTGAATCCAACTCTGGTCTTGTGATAAATGTGTAACTTTCCTCGAGTCTCGGTGTGGGAGGGTTTGAATGGTGTGTATTGTGTAGCAACATTTGAACTGATGGAATTGAGAATGATTTTGACTGTAGATATGTAACCAGTGTGTCCACAGTGATCAGTGATGGGACCTTTGTTTGATCAGATTAAAACACACATGGGCTGATCAGATCGCTGATGACATGAATATTGGTGCAGTTGTGGGTGGCGAGGAAGGTTGTCAAATGGACAGAAGTGGATATAGATCAATTGGAATCATGGATGGAGAAATGGGGGAAATGGATTTTAATCTGGACAAGTGTGAGGAGTTTTACAGGTTAAATGTCGTCAGAAACTCCACAGTAAATGGCAGCACCCTTAGGAGCACTAATACAGGAGAGAACTTTATGTGTTTCTCTGTATTATCTTGCAAGTGTCACTAAAAGGAAGTAAACTACTCTAAAGATCACAGAGGGGGAGCAGTAAGAGGATCCAGTGGGGGGTGGGGTCGCTGTAGGGTAATGTCATGGCTGGAAATGTGCGTAATTAATGACCACTGACATTCTGTTGTGTTTCTCTTTTCGAAGCTGGACTGCTGTTATGATGTAAGTATGTGAAGTTTTTTTTTTAAACTGTGCTTTATGTTTCTGTATTTGGAGGACAATAAATGAGTTGTTATGGTTTTCCTGAAACAGAAAATGCCTCATGCCATTTTATTTGTAAAAGCCTTCACACTGCAAGAATACCGCAGTGTCAATCTGCACCAAGAAAACCTGATCACATTCTCTTGAGGGTTAATGGCATTGCTGACTCTGAGTTTACTACAGTCAAATGCCAGCAGGGTCACGATCAGCAGAAACTCTCACAAAGCAGCTCTGTTTGTATTGTGTGCTTAGTAGGTCTGTGGGAGATACCCAGAATGTGAAGCTATAGTAATGGAGAGAGACACACTGAGCCAAGTCACAGCTTGATGGGCAGAGAGGAAAACAGAGAATTTGATGTTGTGTCCTTATGCCTGAACTATGCCCAGTTAGAAGTGTTGTTCCTCCGCACAGTGTTCAGCCTCACTGTAACAGTGTGACATCAGACATCAACATGAAAACCAAAATAATCTCAGCTGAGATATATTCTCTTTCACCTGTTGATCATCTTTGCAAACATTTTACAGGCAGAAAAGGCAAAGAATTTCTGTCTGAGAATCTCAAATGCAACAGCGTGTCACTTCTGCTGTGTCTGTCGGTTCCCCAGCATTTGAATGCTACCAGTCACTGAATATGAAGGGGGAGATGGTTGAGAAGACAGCACACCAGAGTCCCAATACGTGGACTTGTCCATGGACTGACCTGATAAATGGCCATAGAGTTGATACCAGTGAGTTGGCGTTCACCGCCTCTCATTTTGGAAGGGATTCACCAGGCCACTGCACCTGCAGATACACCAGCAAGTTCACACGGGGAGAGGCCATTCACCTGCTCCATGGCGGACGGGATTCATTCAGTCACATGAGCTATTACAACACCAGCCAGTTCACACCGGTGAGCAGCTAGACTTGGCTCTGTTGTCTCTGTCTCTCAGTATAGCTTCACACCTGTTCCAAGTGTGGGAGGAGATTCATTCAGTTCACCCACCGTGTGAGGCTCCAGTGAGTTTACAATTCATAGAGGACACACTTCTGTCCTGAGTCAGCAAAGAAATTTACTCAAGTCATCCCACCTGCTGAAACACCAGCAACTTCACATCAGGGAGGAAGTTATAATAAGCTGTATATGGGACTGTTAATGTCAGATTCCACAGATCTTGTGGCTGCTCATCAGACCCAGGACTGAACCCTGGTTACTGAGCATTGAGGGGGTTCATCCCACCATCTTAAAATACACTGATGTTTAATATTGTGGATCTGTCATAGACAAATACATCAATTCCATTTCAAATCCTGTATCTCAGGTGCTTCCTCCCTGTTACACCGATAATGAACAGTCGAGAGGCCACTCAGTCCAGCTGGTACCTGCTTGTGTTCCTATTGCACACCAGAGCTTTCAACCCCATCCCTGCCGTTCACCACTAACTCACCCTATAATGTTCAGGATGTAACTGGTCACCGGTCTGGCGATAAAGAGGTTTACCTTGAATTCACTCCACGACTTTCTGTAAACTGCAGAGGATTAATTTACTGTGGTTTTCTCCCAAATATTCCTCATCCCTCACAGCTCTGGACCAAGGCTGAAATCTTGTGTTGTTAAAATCTTCCTGTCCCGCTCTATTCATTGTTTTGTGTCATTTTCACTGATTTCGAAGGGCTGTGCCTCACATTGCTGGGCTGTTGCAATACAACACTCTCCTCTAAATTACGACAGCAGAATGGTGGAGCAGAAACAAGAGGGGTCAGCACAAATGAGGGCTTTGGAGCTCCAGATGTGATGGAGGCTCGAGTTTACGTAGAGTAGGAGGGAATCAGACCAGGAGGATGAGGCTGCAAATGGAAGTTCAGCAACATTTGGAAACTGATTGACTGAAAAAAGAGGTTTATGTTTGCAAAATACTGGAGGGACTCAGTGCCCCCCAGCAGCATCTGTGCAGACAAATAAATAGTTGATATTATGGGCCAAGACACTTCATCCTATCTAGACTGTTTATTCCTCTGTTTAGCTGCTGCCTGACCTGCTGAGTTCCCGCAGTACTTTGTGTGTGTCACTTCAGAGTTTATTCCCAGCATCTGCTGAACCTTGAGTTTCATATCCGCATTTCTAAATGAGTGGGACTGTGACAGTTGTCATACAAAATGCTTGTTGACATTGTGTAATAAACAGGAGAAAATCTGCAGATGCTGGAAATCCAAGGAACACACACAACATGCTGGAGAAACTCTGCAGGCCAGGCACCATCTGTGGATAAAAGTACAGCTGACGTTTTGGGCCGAGATTCTTCAGCAGGACTGGAGGAAAAACAATGAGGAGTAAATTTTAAAGGTGGGGAGGGGAGAGAGAAACACAAAGTGACAGGTGGAACTGGGAGGGGGAAGGATGAAGTAAAGAGCTGGGAAGTTGTTTGGTGAAAGAGATACAGGGCTGGAGAAGGGGGAATCTGACAGGAGAGAACAGAAGGCCGTGGATGAAAGAAAAGGGGGGAGGAACACCAGAGGGAGGCGATGGGCAGGCAATGAGAGGGAAAGGGGGATTGGGAATGATGAGCGAGGGGAGGCATGACTGGAAGATCAAGAAGTCGCTGTTCATGCCATCAGATTGGAGGCTGCCCAGATAGAATACAAGGTGTTGTTCCTCCTACCTGAGTGTGGCCTCATTGCGACAGTATACGAGGCCATGGATTGACGTCTCCATTGAGTACACTGTTTGTGGAAGCTTGCTGTGTTCAAGTAGCTGCTGAGTTTTCTGCATAAAATCATTGACTGATTTTGAAACATGTGGCGTGGAACCAGCACTTGCCCCTCAAATTAATCCAGTCTGTTAACAACAGCACATCACCTCCCTTTTCCAAAATACAATTCAACCACACTATCACCATCCATTCCGTAAGTTTACACAAATGGGACGTCAGTGATATTGGTCTATAACTAGGAGGATCCATCAGGGGTTTCCCAGGTTTTAGAATAGACAGTACAATTGCCATTTTCCATGAGGAGAGAAGATGGCCTGAACTCCAATTATGATTTTAAAAATGTAATATTATCTCAAGAGAGTTGTTGACCATATGTTTAAACATGCAATAACATGTATCATCCTTTCCTGGAGCCGTCTGACCTGTACTATAAATAGCTTTCTTAAATTCACACAAAGAAACTCTACATCACTAATACTATCATTGCTACAGCTGGTTTCCAACACATTAAGGTATTCTTGTAAAACCTTATTGCTACATTGTTTAGTCTCTCCACCTATTTTAATTATGAATTGCAGCAAATGACCAAGCCAGGACTCAACCGTCTCTCCTTCAGGAACAATTGTATTACCTTCTTTAATCAATATTCAGAACCCTATGAATCCCACACCCCCATTTTCTTAGTCATTCCCCAAACATCTTCAAGTTTAATAGTCCTTCCAATACTTTCACAATATGACCTCCAGTAAATCTTTTTCACAAGCTTCATTACTTTCCTCACCACGGCCTGTGACCTGTTACACTTAATATGATCACGCGGAGAGTGATACTTAACTTTCCGAAATGCCACGTTTCTCTCAGTAACTGCCTCTGCACACTCCTCCGTCCACCACGGTACAGCTTTTCTCCCACTACTGCACTTTTTAAATTGAATCTCTGCCACCACTATTTGATGAATAATGTCACAACGTTTCTTTGCAGAAATCCACATCATCCTCACCATTCAGCCCAGACAGACACTCAGCACATAAAACATTCAAACTTCTCCCAATTTGCTTTACCAGAGCTCCACCTCCTAAAAGTGGCCTCATGCCCCCCTATATAAATCCAAACTCAAGCTTATAAACATAGGAAAATGATCACTCCCCAATGCTTCATCTCCCATGACATCCCACTACTCACTCCAATGTTCAAAACTAAAGTTAAATTTACAGCATTTTCAGAACTATTATGAACATTAAATCTTGTACCTCTCCCACCATAAAGACTAACAGGATATGAAATATCTGAAACTCTTCTATAAACAAAATATCACCAATCTGAGAACAACCCCACAGTGAACTAACTATGTGTTAAAATCCCCACACCATACAACGCTTAGTGAGCTAGAGCTACATATACTCTCCAACAAATCAATCGGGAGCTTTCCACAATGGTTATAATAACACACAAACACGAGGAAATCTGCAGATGCTGGAATTTCAAGCAACACGCATAAAAGTTGCTGGTGAACGCAGCAGGCCAGGCAGCATCTCTAGGAAGAGGTACAGTCGACGTTATAATAATATACCACTTTATTGCCCCTACCTGTGGAATCAAATGTGTCTTCAAATGCCTCATACATTTCATTTACATCCACAACTCTATGCCCTCTCCCTCTCTTTAAAAAAAACTTGCAACACCACCTCCTCTACCAACTAATCTATCACGCTTAATTACAATATAACACTGGAAGGAAGAACTTAAATGTGGTAACAAATCAGGTTTCCTGATACATATAACATCACATAGATTTGATAAATCAGAAATACATTTGAAGTCTTGCCCATTAGAAATCAGGCTTCTGGAAATCACCCTTCTGATGCAGGCGGGGCGGGGGGGGGTGCGGAATGTAGTGGGACGTTTATGATTGGTGAAACAGTGCCTGATCTGATTGGAAAGAGCAAATACTCCAATCACAGAGCTGCCTTATTCACCAATCAAGAGACAGCAACTGTAAAAGCGCGGAAAATACCGTCTAACCGCCGAAATAAACTGAAATTTGCAAAACACCGCCAAAAAAGCCTTTGTTGCTGAAATTAAACCACAACAGGTTTGTTTGTCGGCTCTTTACCCCCGTTACTGGAGTCCGACACACTTAAACAAAGTGTAGTTAATATTGCGATGGTGTCTGAGAAATTAGTTCACCGATATCTTTCAATTGATAAACGATTGGAATAAAACCGATTCTCAGCTGCTGTTCGCGGTCGGTCATTGTGTAAACTCAAGTCAGTTTAGCAACGGGTCGCCCGGCAGAAAGTGGAGCTTTAACAAATGCTCTGAACGACCCGTGACAGTATTCAGCTCTCGCGTCGGAATGGGGTTAAGAGAAGTATCCAAAATGGGACAAAGCTTAATGAACCCACGGTAATTAAACCAGAAACATTAGCGTCCATGTCAGAGAAATCTGATGACCGAGAGGAAGCGACGGGGAAAGGGGTGTGTAACGATTCCGTGCCTGGGCAGTTGGCAGGAATTAACAGAGAAATTGGGATTATACTGAGCAGCGGACAGCAAATTCTGATTAACGGGAATAAGATTCTGAATGAGCAATTCCAAATTTACCTCAATTCCATGTCTCAACATCGTGTAACTCTTTTAATGAAACCGTGAGTGGCTCTTAAAAGAGCCTTTGATTTTCCGGTTTGTTTTGTCAGTGAACTTGTCTTCACTTGGAGCTGGTGTACTTGGTCACCGCCTTTGTCCCTTCGGACACGGCGTGCTTGGCCAGCTCCCCGGGCAGCAGCAGGCGCACGGCGGTCTGGATCTCCCGGGAGCTGATGGTGGACCGCTTGTTGTAATGGGCCAGGCGGGAAGCCTCGCCCGCGATGCGCTCGAAAATATCGTTGACGAATGAATTCATGATGCTCATGGCCTTGGAGGAGATGCCGGTGTCGGGGTGAACCTGCTTCATCACTTTGTAGATGTAGATGGCGTAAGTCTCCTTCCTCGACCTCTTGCGCTTCTTGCCAGTCTTGCTCGCTGGCTTGGACAAAGCTTTCTTGGCGCCCTTCTTGGGTGCGGGTTTCGCTGGATCAGGCATTTCCTCGTCGGTTTCAAACACAATAATAAGCAGAAGCTGTTCGGAGCGCGGTTTAAATAGGCAGCGCCCAAAGCGGTATGTTAATGAGGATGGGAATACTGAGCATTTCTATTGGCTGTTTGGAGAAATGAATCACCAATCGGAACGCTGGGGGATGGGTAGCGGCGCCAATGGGCGGGGTTTACCGCTGTCGTTTGATGCGGGAGGAAGTACTGAAGGGCAGAGACAGGCCGGGCTGCGGGCTGAAATTGAAAAGGGAAACGCAATTTCAAAAGCCGAATGAAAATAAAATCAGATGAAATATTGTAAAATTAAACACTAGGACATTTAGTTCATGACATAGGGCTGCAGGAGAGTAAAGGAGAGATTTGGACATTTCAGTGTAAAGTTTAAATCGAGTTTATTTATGCACAGGTGAAAGGAACAAAGTATTTGTAGCAGCATCACAGACACATTGCATCAGAGACACAACACTGACAAGGAACACTGATATTAAATATGAATTATACCAAAATATTCAAACAGACAGAAGACTATCAGAACAAAATCAAAATAACAAACAGATTATGCCGGCAGTGGGAGAATCATCCCTCTTGTGCTTCTTCATCTCGTCACTCTAGATTCAGTGTCACACAACGCTGCCACTTTGATCTGGCCCATGCCTTCATCAACCAAGTCCAACACTTGCCTTTAGTGCATCTTCCCCCCCCCCCTTACACTGGTCATCGGGTTTGTGGGGGTGTGCCCAGGGTTAGTTGGGGTGTGTGCCCCCTTGGACCTCAGAATTAGGTTTGAGGGTAGGGCTGGTGGATGTATATGTGGGGCTGGGAGAGATAAGGCTGTGGAGTTTAGTATGGTGAGATAGGTGGGGCTATGGTGGATAGGGTAATGTAGTGGAGTCACTTCAATCTGGCCCATTCCCTTCATTAATGTGGCCTGACACCACTTGGCTTAATGAACCGGGTGTTGCAAAGGGACACATCATCAGGAAAGCAACCTGGGGTCATTGGGTGTTTTGGGTCTTTAATCATGAGACATCCTCGCCCAGACAACCCAGCCAGGGTTAATCAGGCCTGCTTGTGTTTATCCCATGGATCAAGGTAACGAGAGGCATGTAATTCTGCATGTTGTGGGTATTTTAGACCTTGTTACTTGGCTTTATTTTGACCATTTGGGGAGTAGAATGTTCTGAGGCCTAGTAATCAGGCTTTACCTCCAAGTAAGGTTCAACTTTCCGACTTTCAATTTAGAATTGTCTTTATTTTGCATCTGTATGCCTGGGATTGCATGGGTTAAATTAACAGTGTTCACTGCAGTACAAATTAGTGATTAGGGCTGCGCAGATTGGTCCATAATTCCAAAATGCAAACATCTCTGAAATCCAGATTTTTTTGTGCTGACATGACATCACAAATGGAGAATTTTACTCAGGATTAAATGGCTTGCCTAATGAAGAGAGTTTCACGGCTCTGGGCCTGTATTCACTGGAACTTCGAAGAAAGAAGGGTTACCAAATTGAAACCTATCAAATAGTGAAAGGGCTTGATTGAGTGGATGTGGAGAGGATTTTTCCTGTGATGGGTGTGTCTAAAACTGGACCACACAGCTTCAAAATAGAGGGTCATCCTTTTAGAATGGAAATGAGGAGGAATTTCTTCAGCCAGAGAGTGGTGAATCTGTGATTTTTTTTGCTACAGGCAGCTGTGGAGGCCAAATCACTGGGTATAGGCAGAGATTGATAGATTCTTGATTGGTCAGGGCATGAAGGGATACAATGGAAGGCAGGAGACTGCCTCTCAGAGGAAAAATTGATCAGTGATGATGAAATGCCAGAGAAGGCTCGACAGGCAAAATGGCCGAATTCTGCTCCTGTATCTTATGGTCTTATGGACTCACTTAGTGACTAAATCTCTCCCAGAGACTGTTGATCTCAGCTTTGACTCAACCCAGCAACTGAGGCTCCACATTACTTATATAAGGAATACAAAAGTTCTTTGTTCTCTGATTAACAAAACATCTCATTTCCATCCTGAATGCTTGTCACCTCATTCTGAGCAACAGACACAAAATGCTGGGGAAAGTCAGCAGGCCAGGCAGCATCTATGGGAAAGAGTAACGAGTCGATGCTTCGGGCTGAGAATCTTCACCCTGAGATCTGATGAAGTGTCTCGGCCCGAAGTGTCGACTGTTAACTCTTTTTCATAGAGGCTGCCTGTCCTGCTGAGTTCTTCCAGCATTTTGTATGTGTTGCGTTTGATTTCCAGCATCAGCAGATTCTCTCGTGTTTGTGATTTACGCCTCATTCTGAGGGTATTTTCCTCAGTTATGGAGTTCTCATTCAGGGGAAAGATCCTCCTTGCCTATTGCCTGTCATATCCTGAAAGAATCTAACAGATTTCCTCGTTTTCTCATGAACAGCAGGGAATGCAGACCCAGCCCACTCACTCTCCTCTCGCATAACCAACCTTCCATCCCTGGAACCAGCCCAGTCAGTGTGGGGAACAGTCACTGCACTCCCTCTATTGCAGGGATATCTTTCCTGAGGAAGTGTGACCAAACCTGGACACGATACTCAAGGTGTGCTCTCACCAGGGCCCCTATATAATCCCAGTGAGACCTCTGTACTCTCTTGTACAATCCCCGTGGATCACAGGACAAAATACTGTTTGAACATAGAACATAGAATAGTACAGCACAGTACAGGCCCTTCGGCCCACAATGTTGTGCCGACCCTCAAACCCTGCCTCCCATATAAATAGAACATAGAATAGTACAGCACAGTACAGGCACTCTCATTACTTGTATCTGCATGTAAACTCAAGTGATTTGTTTACAAGAATGTCCAGGTCCCTCTGAACATCCTCATGTGGAAATGACTCTGATAGTTTGTTCCTGAGACTGGGTGATCGCACATTTCCCCACATTCTGTTCCACCTGCCACATCCTCAACCATTCACTCTCCTGTATACATCCCCCAAACCTTCTCACTACTGTTACCGTCCCTCCCGCTCTGCCACAGCAGCAGACATAGTCACTGAGTTATGCAGCACAGAAACAGGTCCTTCAGCCCAACACATCCATGCTGACCAAGTGGCCAAACAAAATTATTGTCAGTTGCCTGCATTTGGCCCATGTCCCTGTGAAACTTCCCTCTCCACAGTCCAAGAGATATTGCAACTGTGCCCACCTACACCACCACTTGGGGTAGTTTGTTCCATGTAAACAGCACATTCTGTGTACAAAACCTGCTCCTCAGGGTCCTATTTAAATGTTTCCTCTCTCACTTTATATCTGTAATCTCCCGCTTCCAACTCCATAAACCTGGAGATAACAGATTCACTGTTGACCGTATCTATGACTGCCATTATTTTATCACCTCTCTAATATCACATACACTCTGGTGAGAAAGGTCCTGGCCTATGCAGCGTCCTGTTAAATCCCTTTTGCACCCTCTCCAGTTTAATGTCACCCTCTGATCCCAGGGCAACTATAACTGTACTCCGTGCTCCGAGAGTAGTTTCCCCGAGGCTGGTAGAGCTGTAATGTGACGTCACAGTCCAGTGGCCGATACTCTACCCGATGAATGCGAGTGTGGCGAACAGCTTCTTCACCGTCCTGCTTACCTGTGTTTACACTCTGAAGGAATTCGATATCTGCACCCCGATATCTCTGTTTTACAGCACTCCCAGGGACAGACCATTCCCCACGGCAGTTCTGCCCTGGTTCGTCAATGACAATGGCACATCTCACATTTATCTGTCATTCCTCAAATCAGTGACCTCATTGATCACCGTCCTGTTGTAATGTTAGTTACATTGTTTCACACTCCACGATATCACCAACTTTAGTGACATCGATAAATTTGCTGAGCCGGGCAGTGACGTTATCAGCCCTGACTCAGCTCCCAGGCTTTTCCTCGCAGCGATACACGCGCAGTGCTGGAGGAACTCAGCAGGCCAGGCAGCATCTATGAGAAACTGGAAACAGCCAACGTTTCAGGCCGAGACCCTCCATCAGCATCTGCACAATGGTCTTGTGTTTGGTTTTCCTTCGATTCTAAGTTACTGGATAACATGACCCATCCTCCAATCCTCTGCCACCACTCCTGCCCGAGAAACGCGCAGAGAGACAGAGGCGGGGAGGGGAGGAGACAGAGTCAGAGTGACGGACAGAGCCGAGAGCGGCCTCTCATCGTCCAGCTCCGTCTTCACTTTAATACACCCGGCAATTTCCAACGGTTTGTCCGAAACACAGAGCTCCAGAGAGAGAGAAAAAAACGCCCTTTAACACCACGTACAGAAGGAGTTCTAGGAATTTACTGCCGGTCGGACTTCATCGGATCAGAATACAGTGTGATTGGCGCAGGATCAATTTCAAATTGCCCGCCAATTTCAGAGCACCCAGCAACGGTGCTGGAAGACTTTTTTTAAAAATTATCTACCGTTAGTTTTATCACGCATTATACAATTTCAGTTTCATTTAATATCTAATCCCCTGAGTTAAGATTTAAATGCACAATTACGGAGTCGCTTCTCCAACCGAGTGAACTGATTCCTGTCCGAGACGGATAAAAGGATGAAGATCGATCTTAACGCGCTCAGAGGTTCTGAAGTAATCACCGACTGGAAAGGCAGATTCGCAGGAATATTGCAAACCGAACCGATTAATCTGTTTCAAATGTAACTCAGCTGAATGTATCGATAAAAATAATTAAAAGGTTGCGGATACAGCTCCGTTTGTGAGGCGGTGGGTGGCTCTTAGAAGAGCCTTTGTTTTGTGCTCGGGAGGAGGTGGGAGTTTTTCAGCCGCCGAAGCCATAGAGAGTGCGGCCCTGGCGTTTCAGAGCGTACACCACATCCATGGCAGTCACCGTCTTGCGCTTGGCGTGTTCAGTGTAGGTGACCGCATCCCGGATCACATTCTCCAGGAAAACCTTCAGCACCCCGCGGGTCTCCTCGTAGATCAGACCCGAGATCCGCTTGACGCCGCCACGGCGAGCCAGACGGCGGATGGCCGGTTTGGTGATGCCCTGGATGTTATCACGGAGCACTTTACGGTGCCGCTTGGCTCCGCCTTTGCCCAGTCCTTTGCCTCCTTTCCCTCTGCCAGACATGATGCTGCTTCACTCAGGTCGCCGCTCACTGACAAACTGCCTGCTGCTGTCTCCTTTTATACACAGCGCCCCGACCTGCCCGAGAAACGCGCAGAGAGACAGAGGCGGGGAGGGGAGGAGACAGAGTCAGAGTGACGGACAGAGCCGAGAGCGGCCTCTCATCGTCCAGCTCCACCTTCACTTTACCACAACCACCAATTTCCAACGATTCATCCGACACAAAGCGCTCCAGCGAAAAACAAAACTCCCTCACACACAGTCTGAAAAGAACGAGAGCCAATGTCAGGCTAATAAACATGGTGGGACTGATGGGCTGAAATGAGTTTATTTCAACACTAGGAGTACTATGTTATCGGACGAACAGGGCTGGCAGCTCAACATTCCTGGGTTTCATTGTTTTACATGTGAGTGGGGGGTTAAAAATGCAGAGGTTACCTCACTGGGAATGTCACAGCAAACTGCAAGGTTCATTTACAGAGGCAATCTGCAGTTACACTGTTGGGGTGTTTGTATTGGCCCCGCAACAACCAGTGGGAGGACATTATCTTCTCTAGATTAACTGGAACTTGCTTAATTCTTAAATGCGCCAGATTTCTTCAGTGAATCTGAGAGGTGTTTGAAACATTATGTACAGGGCCCAACCAGAGGTGAGAACAGTTGGGAATGAGCCAGGCCAGGTGACAGTTGAGAGTCAGTGAACATTTGGGAACAGTGATCACAAGTTTCTTTTTTCTTAGTTACAAGTAAAAATAAAAGTAGATCTTGTATGAAGGTACTAATTTGCAGGAGGACAAGTCAGGACGGAGGAAGACAGGAGCCAAAGGACATTGATTGGGAGCAGCCACTGTCAGACAAGTCCACATCTGATGTGTGGGAGTTGTTTAAAGACCAGCAACTCTGAGTTCAGGATCAGCATGTTCCGGTGAGGAGTGAGGAGAAGGATGGTAAGTAAGGGATCTTTAGACAAGCAGAGAGATCCTAAATTTAGTCAAAAGGTTTTGGAAAGTTTGTAAAGCTAAAGTCAGACTGGGTACCTTTGGAATATAAAGGTAGCAGGGAAATGCTAAAGCAGGTGATAGGAAAGGCCAAAAGGGGCCACAAACTGTCCTTGTAATGTAGGACCAAAGATGATCCCAAGGCCTTGTGATTTGTATTAATAAGACGAGGATAACCAGAGAATAGAAATGTCGACTCAAGATTAAAGGAGGAATGATGTGGTTGAAGTCAGATCAAGTGGCTGCGGTACTGAATGAGTATGTTGTGTCAGTATTTACTGAAGTGAAGGAATTGAATGGCAATGAAAACAGAATGAGGCATGCGAATGTGCAGAGACATTTTGAGATTAAGGAGCAGGTTGTGCTGGGACGTCTGAAAAGCAATAAGATGGCTAAGACTCCAGGGCCTGAAGGCAAATATCCTACAACAGTGAAAGAAACAAGTGAGCAGATTGCCGGTGATTTGACAAGGATCTATGTGTCCTCGATCACAACATGTGAGGTCCCACAGGACTAGAGTGTCAGAAATATTGCAGCTTTGATCAAGAAGGGAAATAACAAGAATCCAGGAACCTATAGGCAAGGCAGCCTCATTTCAGTGGTAGAGAAGCTACTGGGGAGGATATTGAGGCACAGGATTTATGCACATTTGGAAAGGCATGGCCTGCTTAGGGACAATCAACATGGTTTTGTGTGGGCAGATCACGCTTGATAAATTTGATTGAGGTTTCTCAGGAAGTGACACAGGCTAAGATATAGGAGCAGAATTCAACCATTTGGCCCGTCGTCTGCTCCGACATTTCATTGTGGCTGATCCATTTTTCCTTTCAGCCCCAGTCTCCTGCCTTTCCCCTGTATCCCTTCATACTCTGACCAATCAAGAATCTATCAACCTCTGCCTTAAATATACATAAAGTCCTGGCTTAACAGCTCCCTGTGGCAATGAATTCCACAGATGAACCACTCTCTGGCTAAAGAAATTCCTCATCTCCACATTCTACAAGGATGCTCCTCTATTCCGAGGCTGTGTCTTGATATTAGACACTCCCATCTTCTGCACATCCACTTTATCACTGCCTTTCACCATTCGATAGGTTTCAATTGGGCCACCCCTCATTGTTCAAAAATTCCAGTGAATACAGGCCCAGAGCCATCAAACACTCTTCATACGACAAGATGTTTCATCCTGGAATCAATCTGGAGAACCTCCTTTGAAACCCATCGAGTTTCAGCTCATCCTTCCTAAGATGAAGAGCCCAAAACTGCTCACAATACTCCAGTGAGACCTCCACAGTACTTAATAAAGTCTGATCATTATTATGATTGGCGCAGATATTGTGAGACGAAGGGCAGGTTGCCATCTGTTCCATATTGTGTACTGATGAATATGTTTGATCTAACAGTAATTGCAGGGACATGGTTACAGAGACTGGGACTTCGACATTCCACTATATTCAATGTTCCACATGGAATTGGCAAAATGTAAGTTATTAGGTTTTATTGTTTTGCAATGGATTTAATTTGGCTTTTTTGACACTGATCAACAGAAAAGACTATGGTGTCAAAGTGAAAACAGATCTAAATTAATTGTAAATATGAAACAAAATAATTCATTGCCTTAGTATTTACCTCCTTCAAATCCGTAATTAGTTGATGCACCTTTGGCAGTATTTACAGTTGAGTCTGTGTCGATAGGTGTCTATCAGCTTTGCACATCTGAACACTGCAATTTTTCCACATTCTTCTTTACAAAACTGCAGAAGCTCTGTCAGAATGCATGGGTTAGTGAGCGAACACTTCTTTTCAAGTCCAGCCACAAATTCTCAATTGGATTGAGGTCTGAACTCTCACAAAGCCACTCCAGGACATTAACTTTGTTGTTTTAAGGCATTCCTTTGCAGCTTTGGTTTTATGCTTGTGGTCATTGTCATGCTGGAAAATTAATTTTCTCCTAAGTCGCAGTTCTCTTGAAGACTGAATTTGGTTTTCCTCCAGGATTTCCCTGTATTTTGCTGCATTCATTTTACCCTCTACCTTTACGTGCCTTTCAGGGCCTGCTGCAGTGAAGCATACCCACAGGATGATGCAGCCTCCACCATACTTCACGGTAGGGATGGTGTGTTTTTGATGTTGTGCGGTGTTTGGCTTACTCCAAACTTAGTGTTTGTGATGGTCAAAAGGTTCAATTTTGTTTTCATCAGACCATAGAATCTTCTTCCAACTAACTTCAGAGTCCCCAACAATTCTGGGAAACTCCAGGGAAGATTTCATCAGAGCATTTTTCAACACTGGCTTTTTCTCTGCCACTCTCCCGTAAAGCTGCGACTGGTGAAACACCCGGGCAACAGTTGATGTATGCACAATCTCTCCCACCACTGAAGCTTGTAACTCCTCTAGAGTTATCATAGGTCTCTTGGTGGCCTCCCCCACTGGCCCCTTCTTGCATGGCCACTCAGTTTTTGAGGATAGTCTGCTCTTGGTAGATTTACAGCTGTGCCATATTCTTCCCACTTCTGGATGAGTGACTTAACTGTACTCCAAGGGCATTCAGTGACTTGGAAATGTTCTTGTATCCATCTCCTGGCTTGTGTTTTTCAATTACCTGTTTGCAGAGCAGCTCGGAGTGTTGATTTGTCTTCACGGTGTAGTTTCTCCCAGGATACTGACTCACCAGCAATTCAACCTTCTACTTACAGGGGTACTATTACTACAATCAATTGAAACACCTTGACTGCACACGGTCATCTCCATTTAACTGATCATGTAACTTCAAAAACTAATTGGCTGCACCAGAGATGATTTGGTGTGTCATATTAAAGGGGGTGAATACTTAAACAGACAATTATTTTGTGTTTTAGATTTGTAATTAGTTGAGAGCATTTTGTAGAGATTTGTTTTCCCTTTGACACAAAAGATTCTTCTTCCATTGATTGGTTTCAAAAAAAGCCAAATTCAATCCACTGAGATTCAATGCTGTAAATTTTCATAGGAACTTTATATGTAGGGACAATGATGGTGAAAGGGGGAGGGAAAGACAACATTGGTAGGAGTGGCCTCAAGATCCTGAGGTGTGGTCAAAGGCATTCAAGGAAATATTAAATCAAAGAACATACAAAGAGGCGCTGGTGGTGCACAAGAGAATCAGAGATTTTCTAGGAATCAGTGAAAAGCTAAAAGTAACAAGGAACACGCAGAGAAGTTAACTCAGTAATTTGCATTAGTGTTCACAGTGGGACACAGCAAACATCGCACAGATATCTAACGGTGACATTTCAACATTGTGTCATAATGTATAACAATTGGCATCACAAGGGAGAAACTAATGGGGCTAAAAGCAAACATTACCAGGTCCCAACGACCTGCACTGGAGGGTTTCACAGGAAGTCTGTAGAGAAAGTAGAGACATTGAAGTCTGTCAAAACTCACTGTTACAGAAAGGTCCCAGTGGAGTTGAAAACCATTGCTGAAGAAGGGTGGAAGATAAAAAGCAGGTAACTGTAGTCCTGTTAACTTCACTTCAGGTACTGGAGTTGATAATCTATCAAGAAATAACAAATCATTTGGAAAAGTTCAATGTCTACAGTCAGGTTCACACAGATTCCACGATGACCAAAGTTCCCATCTGAGCTCGTGGTCTGTAACCCCCTCACCACCACATTATGAAGAAGGTTATCCTCCTCCTTGTCCCATTTCTCTGCATTTGGCCCAGATACTTCAAAACCTTTCCTTTCCATCTACCTGTCCAAGTGCCTTTTTAATGTACCTGACTCAACCACTCCCCCTAGCAGCTCATTCCATTTCCAGCCTCCAGGTCCCTCATGATTTTATACACCTCTGCAATATCAGCACTCATTCTCCAACATTACAGGGAAAATTATCCGAAACACCTTTCCACAAATCCTTTGAGATCCAGTAACATCCCCGTAAATCTCCCCTGTACTCTTTCCAGCTTAATGGTGTCTGTCATACAGCAGGGTCACAAAAACTAAACACTATTTGCGAAATGTGGCCAAACCAATGTGTTGTACAACTGCAACATCTCATCCCAGTTTCTATATTCGGTGCCCTGACTGAAGGCCAGTGTTCCAAAAGCCTCTTCACCACCCTGTCCATCTGGAACCTGGTCTTGGACCCTGTAACCTGGGTTGTTGAATGTTAAGTCATGTTTGACTAACATACCAGAGATTTGAGACTTTACAGGGGAAGTTGGAGAAGCGGTGTTCTTGGATTTTCGGGAGCCATTTGCCAAGGTGCCACATGTAAGGCTGGTGCACAAGACCAGAGCTCAGTACTGGGAAGGAAGTGTGTTAATACTGACTGAAGACTGGTCATCATACTGAGACAGAATAACAGGTCTGTTTCAGACTGGGATGATATTACTAGTGGAGTGTCCCAGTGACCAGTTCTGGATTGTCAATGATTTATTATTGATATTAATGACCCGGAGGAGGGGCAGAGAGTGAGGAATCCACGGTGGCAATGACAGGGAATGTGGTGGGGGACATGTTGTGATTGGACATTTCATCTCTTCAATGGGACATGGGGAAGCTGGTGAGTAGAATACTTGGTAAATGGAGTTTAATGTGGTGAAGTGTGATGACATGTAGAATGGTAGGAGGAATCAAAAGTCAGACTATGATTTATGTGAAGATAAATTGTAAATGAGGGAAATAGAGAGGGGTCGAGGTGCTGAACTACACAACAAAACAGAGACGGGAGCAGTGAGTGGTTCATAAAACCATATATGACCAAGGTTCAGAGGTGAATGGTTCATTGACATTTACTGACGGGGTGTTGGTGCAGAGAAACAGAGAAGTGTTGTTACTGTGACAGACAAGTGCACAATGATGGATTTTGGGAAGTTAAAGCAGGTCAGGACGTACCCAGTGAATGGAGGGTCCTGAGGAGTGTTGATGAAAGAGAAACCTGGGGCACAGGTAAGCAATTCCCTGCAAGTGCCAAGACAGGTAGACAAGGTGGTGAAGAAGGAGCACGACATGCTTGTCTTCATCAGCAAAGGCTCTGAGAGGAGTTGGGACATCACATTACAGTTGTACAAATCAATAATGACACCACACCAGGAGTACCCTGTGCAGTTCTGGTCACATGAGAGGAAGGATGTGATTAAGCTGGAAAGGTGCAGAAACGATTCACAGGAATGTTACCTGGACTGGGGGCTTGAGTTACAAGGAAAGATCAGACTGACTGAGACTGTTTTCCCTGGAGTGAAGGAGACTGAGGGGAGACCTGACAGAAGATTATAAAACTATGAGAGATGTAGACAAGGTAAACAGGCAGGATCATTTTGCCAGGGTAGAAATATCAAATATGAGAAGGCGCAGCTTTAAAATGCCAGGGTGAGAATTTAAAGGTGGACGTTAGGACAGGTAAGATTTCTAATTCCGTACAGAGAGTGGTGAGGGCCGGGTATGGGCTGCCATGGGGAGTGGTGGAAGCAGATATGATAATGACATTTAACAGGGTTTTAGACAAGCCCATGAATATTCAGAGAATTGAAGCACATGAATTATAAGCAGGCAGAAGAGGTTTGTTTCATTTGACATCATGTTCAGCACAGACATCATGGGAAGAAGGGTCTGTTCCTGTGCTGTACTGTTCTGTGTTCTCAGTGAGCCTCAGTGACAGGGGGAGTCTTTAGCCGGGGTCACAGACAGGTGTATCTGTGGTAAGGAGAGAGACTGCACAGTGGTGCATTACCTCCCTGGTACCAGGGTCGAGGATGGAAATGAACAAGTACAGGCCATTCTGAAAGGGCAGGGTGAGCAGCCAGAGGTAGTGGTCCATATTGGCACGAACAAAAGAGAAAAGTCCTGCAAGGAGAGCTTAGGGAGTTGGGGAAAAAGTTAAGTGGAAACTCTGTGGTCGGGGGGGGGGGGTGGAAATCCCAGTGCCACCTGCTAGCGAGGGAAGAAATACAAAGGTGGTACCGTTATATGTGTGGCTCACGAGCTGGTGCAGGATGGAGGGTTTTAGTTACATGGATCATTGGGCTCTCCTTCAGGACAGCTGATGGGAAGAGTAAGAGGTCAGTAACTGGCAGTGATGGATGTGGATTAACACAGAAAGCAACTCCAAATGGATAAATTAGTGTCTCAGCAGCATTACAAGTGCACACATCTACAAATATCAGAAGAGAAGCAAGAGAAAGAATAAAAAGTAAGTTACCTCCAACAGTCTAACGTGGGGGGGGGGGGGGTCATCACTTCCCCGGCTATAGGTTGACTCATTATTGACCCTGATGGCCCAGTGTAAGAATGACTTCATACAGCGCTCCTTGGAGCAGCAGTTGTCTTAGTCTGTTACAGAAGATGCTCCTCTGTTCAGCCAAGGTGGCATACAGAGGGTGAGAAACATTGTCCAGAATTGCCAGGATTTTCCGTAGGGTCCTTTCTGCTACCACGGCCTCCAGTGTGTCCAGTTTGACTCCTATAAGAGCCAGCCTTTCCAATCAGTTTATTGAGTCGGATAGCATCACCCGTGTTGGTGCCATTGGCCCAGTCCACACACTGATCATGCAGAATGTCACAAGGTCAAGGTCATCCCAGAGGCTAATCCAGTAAGACAATCTGGATAGAAATCAGGAATAGGAAAAGTGCAATCACTATGATAGGGTTATACTGTAGGCCTCCCAATAGCCAGTAAGAGACAGAAACAGATATGTTAGCAGGTTATGGGATGATGTAAAAATCAAGAGAGTAGATTTGGTGAGTGAATATCTCCTCAGAGTAACTGGGATTCTCTTACACCCTGAGGCTTGGATGGAGCATTAAGGTTTCCTGAAACAATATGTCGTCCACCAGGGAGGGGGACATTCTTGACTTCACCTTGGGAAATATGGGACTCAGCGGAGTGGTGGCAGGAACAACCAGTGTTCAAAGAGGAATTAGACAGGTCCTTCAGGAGAAATGACCTGCAGTGCTGTGGGGACAGAGTGGGGAATGGGACCGTGGAAATGTTGTAGCAGGAGTTAGTATTAACTTGACGGGTCAAATAGTCTCGACGATCACAGAATGATTCTCTGCCCAATAATAGTCTGAAAAAATCATTCTGGTCGCCAGTGAATCTTCCAAGCTCCAGGATGGACAAGATCAATTGTGTAATAAGGACACACTTCTGTCGAAACACTGACACTGTATACCAAGCACACTGAGCTGCCAGAGCACAGCACCGGCCAGTGAGGACACAGACCAGTACAACACCCGGCTCTCTACTACAAAGTTCAAAGCTGAAAGTAAATGTATTATCAAAATACATTTCTGTCACCATATGCAACCCTGAGATTAGTTTTCTTGTGGGCATACTGCTGGTTTGTTAGAGCGGTCGGGGAGGGTTTAAACTAATTTTGCAGGGGCGTGGGAACAGGCGTGAAAGGATGCAAGATAGGACAGATGGTAAAAAAGCAAAGATAGCATGCAGTCAGGAAGGGCAGGCAGATGATAGGACATAAATGCAGCCAGCAGGGTGAGTATCAGTGCATGAGGGATGCAGAAACAATTATGGTAGCAAATACAGTACTCAAACTGTTATATCTCAATACCCAGAGTCTACTAAATAAGGTGGATAATCTTATTGCCCTGTTATGGATTGTCATGTTTAATGTTGTGACCATCACTGAATCACGGCTGAAGCATGTTTGTAGTTGGGAGCTAAGTGCCCAAGGTTACACGTGTCAGAGGGACAGGAAGGTGGGCAATGGGGATGGCGTGGCTCTGCTGGTAAAGAATGGTAACAAATCGGTAGAAAGATGTGACAAAGGAAGCATGTGTGTGAGGCCGGTGTTCTGTACTCGGTGTCAGATGTGGGAAGTTCTGGAGTCTCCCAGCCTCCTGGACGGGAATATCCGCACCCGGTGTGTCGAGCTGCGGCTCCCAAGGGATTGCGTTAGGGAACGGGAGTTGCAGCTTGTTGACCTTCGTCTGGTCAGGGAGAGCGAGGAGGTGATTGAAGGGAGTCATAGGCAGGTGGTCGAACCGGGACCACAGGAGACAGACAAGTGGTTAACAGTCAGGAGAGGGAAGGGGAAGAGTCAGGTACCAGAGAGTACCCCTGTGGCTGTCCCCCTGTACAATAAGTACTCCTGTTTGAGTACTGTTGGGGGGGGGGGGTTGGGGGGGAGGAACAGCCTACCTGGGGGAAGCAACAGCAGCCAAGCCTCTGGCACAGAGTCCGGCCCTGTGGCTCAGAAGGGCAGAGAAAGGAAGAGAAAGGCCGTACTGATAGGGGACTCTTTAGTTAGGCGACTCTGTGGATGCAGGAAAGAAACACGGATGGTAGTTTACCTCCCAGATGCCAGGGTCCGGGATGTTTCAGATCACGTCCAAAATATCCTGCAGTGGATTGGAGAACAGCCAGAGGTCGTGGTACATATTGCTACCATTGACATAGGTAGGAAAAGGGAGGAGGTCCTGAAAAAGGACTACAGGGAGTTAGGAAGGAAGTTGAGAAGCAGGAGAGCAAAGGTAGTAATCTCGGGATTACTGCCTGTGCCACGGGAAAGTGAGTATAGGAATAGAATTGAGGTGGAGGATAAATGCGTGGCTGAGGGATTAAAGCAGGGGGCAGGGATTCAGATTTCTGGATCACTGGGACCTCTTTTGGGGCAGATGTGACCTGTACAAAAAGGACGAGTTGCACTTGAATCCCACGGGGAGCAATATCTTGGTGGGGAGGTTTGCTATTGGGGAGAGTTTAAACTAGAACTGTTGGGAGGTGGGAACCAAACTGAAGAGACTGGGGAAGAGGCGGTTGGCTCACAAATAGAGAAAGCTTGGAGACGGTGTGTGAGGGAGGACAGGCAAGTGATAGAGAAGGTACGTGCTCAGACCAATGGTTTGAGATGTGTCTATTTTAACGCAGGGAGTATTGTGAACAAAGCAGATGAGCTTAGAGCATGTATCACTACTTGGAGCTATGGTGTGGTGGCCATTACAGAGACTTGGATGGCTCAGGGACAGGAATGGTTACTTCAAGTGCCAGGTTTTAGATATTTCAGAAAGGACAGGGAGGGAGGCCAAAGGGGTGGGGGCGTGGCACTGTTGATCAGAGATAGTGTCATGGCTGCAGAAAAGGTGGACGTCATGGGGGGATTGTCTACGGAGTCTCTGTGGGTGGAGGTTAGGAACAGTAAGGGGTCAATTACTCTACTGTGTGTTTTTCATAGTCCACCCAACAGTAACAGGGATATCGAGGAGCAGATAGGGAAACAGATAAGAATAAGAGTCGTAGTGGTGGGAGATTTTAATTTCACAAATATCGATTGGCGTTTAGATAGGGTGGAGTTTGTTAGGTGTGTTCAGGAAGGTTTCTTGACACAATATGTAGATAAGCCTACAAGAGGAGAGACTGTACTTGATTTGGTATTGGGAAATGAACCTGGTCAGGTGTCAGTCCTCTCAGTGGGACAGCATTTTAGAGATAGTGATCATAATTCTATCTTCTTTGCAATAGCATTGGAGAGAGCTAGGAACAGACAAGTTAGAAAAGCGATTAATTGGAGTAAGGGGAATTATGAGGCTATCAGGCAGGAACTTGGAAGCTTAAATTGGGAACTGATGTTCTCAAGGAAAGGTACGGGAGAAATGTGGCAAATGTTCAGGGAATATTTCTGTTGTCATGTGTGTCGCCAAGCAGAGCTACCGGACGGATGATGCTAATGAGAGAGATAATGGAAGACAATGGAGAAACATATTGACAGACCATTTGCTTTGAACCTGAATAGTTTGAAGTTTGATGGACAGGTGATACCCCAGCAGGGGGATAAAAAGAGGCACGAGAAACGCCACGAGACCCTGGAAAGGGCAGTGTGCCCCCACAAGTTGGTGGAGTTTGGAGGACCGGTTTGCGGGAATTGATCAGATGCTCTCAGGGTGTGTGTCCGCCCTTGCCTGAGTGCCGGGTTCACTGCGGAAGAACGATCGTATCCGGAACAGAGTGGCCACAGTCAGTGACCACAGCGGGATCAGAAGATATCAAAAGATCTGCCCGAAACCAACTGCATCTCTATATATCTCTCTCCCTCCCTCCCTCCAACGGTACAACAGTGATTACTTCGAACTGCACTAAACTGAACTGAACTCTGCTTAAGACTGATCATTTTACCCCTAGACTACGATAGAGCTTGGTTGATTCCTATTACCCTATTTCTGTGTATATGTGGGTATTATCATTGCGAACCTGTTACATTTATATCCTTGCAATTAGTGTACTGTATTACTTATTTCCTTAATAAAAATTTAATAGTTCCTAGTAATCACAGACTCCAACAAGCGTTCCATTTCTGCTGGTTTAGCAACCCAGTTATGGGGTACGTAACAGTGTGGAGTTCTGCATAGGTATGTTCCAATCAAGGCTGCAGTAAATCTAGACAAGAAGAAAAGAAAAGCTTACAAAAGGTTCAGAGGGTGAGGTAATGTCAGAGATCTAGAAGATTGTCAGGCTAACAAGAAGGAGCTTAAGAAGGAAATTAGGAGAGCCAGAAGGGGCCATGAGAAGGCCTTGGCGGGCAGGATTAAGGAAAGCCCCAAGGCATTCTACGAGTATGTGAAGAGCAAGAGGATACGACTTGAAAGGATAAAACCTATCAAGTGTGACAGTGGGAAAGTGTGTATGGAACCAGAGGAAATAGCAGAGGTACTTAATGAATACTTTACTTCAATATTCACTACAGAAAAGGATCTTGATGATTTTAGTGATGACTTGCAGCAGACTGAAAAGCTTGAGCATGCAGATATTAAGAAAGTGGATGTGCTGGAGCTTTTGGAAAGCATCAGGTTGGATAAGTCGCCGGGACAGGATGAGATGTACCTAGGATACTGCGGGAGGCGAGGGAGGAGATTGCTGAGCCTCTGGCGATGAACTTTGCATCATCAATGGGGACAGGAGAGGTTCCGGAGGATTGCGGATGTTGTTCCCTCATTCAAGAAAGGGAGTAGAGATAGCCCAGGAAATTATTAACCAGTGAGTCTTACTTCAGTGGTTGGTAAGCTGATGGAGAAGATCCTGAGAGGCAGGATTTATGAGCATTTGGAGAGGTATAATATGATTAGGAATAGTCAGCATGGCTTGTCAAGGGCAGGTCGTGCCTTACGAGCCTGATTGAATTTTTTGAGGATGTGACTAAACATATTCATGAAGGGAGAGCAGTAGATGTAGTGCAAATGGATTTCAGCAAGGCATTTGATAAGGTACCTCATGCAAGGCTTATTGGGAAAGTTAGGAGGCATGGGATCCAAGGGGACAATGTTTTGCGGATCCAGAACTGGCTTGCCCACAGAAGGCAAAGAGTGGTTGTAGACGGGTCATATTCTGCATGGAGGTCGGTGAGCAGTGGTGTGCCTCAGGGATCTGTTCTGGGACCCTTACTTTTCGTGATTTTTATAAATGACCTGGATGAGGAAGTGAAGGGATGGGTTAGTAAGTTTGCTGATGACACAAAGGTTGGGGGTGTTGTGAATAGTGTGGAGTGCTGTCAGAGGTTACAGCGGGACATTGATAGGATGCAAAACTGGGCTGAGAAGTGGCAGATGGAGTTCAACCCAGATAAGTGTGAAGTGGTTCACTTTGGTAGGTCAAATATGATGAGAGTATATAGTATTAATGGTAAGACCCTTGGCATTGTGGAGGACCAGAGGGATCTTGGGGTCAGAGTCCATAGGACACTCAAAGCAGCTACGCAGGTTGACTCTGTGGTTCAGGTGGCATACGGTGCATTGGCCTTCATCAATCCTGGAATTGAACTGAGGAGCCAACAGGTAATGTTGCAGCTATATAGGACCTTGGTCAGATGCCACTTGGAGTACTGCGCTCGGTTCTGGTCGCCTCGCTACAGGAAGGATGTGGAAACCACATAAAGGGTGCAGAGGAGATTTATAAGGATGATACCTGGATTGGGGAGCATGCCTTATGAGAATAGGTTGAGTGAACTCGGCCTTTTCTCCTTGGAGCGACGGGGGATGACAGGTGATCTGATAGAGGTGTATAAGATGATGCGAGGCATTAACTGTGTAGATAGTCAGAGGCTTTTTCCCAGGGCTGAAATGGCTGCCACAAGAGGGCACAGGTTCAAGGTGCTTGGGAGTAGGTACAGAGGAGATGTCAGGGTAAGTTTTTTTTACACAGAGAATGGTGAGTGCGTGGAATGGGCTGCCAGCAATGGTGGTAGAGGCCGATACGATAGGGTCTTTTGAGAGACTTTTGGATAGGTACATGGAGCTTAGAAAAATAGAGGGCTATGGGTAACCGTAGTAATTTCAAAGGTAGCTACATGTTTGGCACAACTTTGTGGGCTGAAGGGCCTGTATTGTGCTGTAGGTTTTCTATATTTCCTCTCTCCCCAGAGGGAGACTGCAATCTGGAACACACTGCCTGAGGGGGTGGTGCAGGCTGGTATTTAAGGACCATCTGGATGAGCATTTGAATCACGAAGGCAGGGTAGGAGACAGACCAAGTGCTGAGTTACTGGGGACAGATTCTCAATGGTCGGTATAGACACGCAGAAACCACTGACTGTGAAAGTGCAGGGGGAATCTGAAACACAGAACTTCAGGGTGGACTCAGCTAAAACATTCAGAACCCAGTACGATGGATTTTTGTTGGACAAAGGTACTAATGGCCACATACTGAACCAACCCCCTCAAAAGGTGACCAAAATGCTGCCATTCCCTGTGCACCAGTAACAATACTTTTGTCTGGGAATTTGGTGAAGTATTCTGGGTGATATTAGGAGATATGTCTGACACCTTGGTCACAGTGGGAGGGTGCAAATATTTTCTCAGAGGGTAAGGGGTTCAGTGGAACAAGCTCACAGCTGAGAATGAAGGTGACAAACCCCACTGCAGTGGAGGACTGCTGTGGTCAGGGTTGTACAGGATAGAAACAGACCCTCTGGCGCATCACATTTATGTTCCCCATCATGCACAGCTGTACTAATCCCACTTTCCTGCATTAGTTTCATATCCCTCTGGGCCTTGCTCACTGAAGCCCCTGTGCATGTGCCTCTGATATTGTTACACAGTTCCCTGTATGTGGCATCACAGGTAGACAGGGTTGTGTGTTCTACTTGCCTTGTCAGCCAAAGAACTGCCTCTCATTAGAGTTGGACAAAACTGTTTAAAGACAGATTTAAAGGGGATCTGAGGGGTAAATATTTCACACAGAGAATAGCTGGCATCCGGAATTAACTCCCAAAATAGAGTCACTGGTTTATACAGAAATGAAACAGTCCCTTCAGTACAACTCATCCCCGCCGACCAAGTTGTCGACCTGAACTCGGCCCATCTGCCTGCATTAGGCCCGAATCCCTCTCAACCTTTCCCATCCATGTGACTGTGCAAATATGTTTTAAATATTGTACCTGAGGCAGAGAGCCGGTGCAGTGAGGCGCGGACAGACACTCACTGTTCCGCGGGCAGGAAGAGGAGAGGCGGATCCCACAGCGGAGCCGAAACCCCAACAAGTAGAGACCGACTCCACCATCTCGGACTTCCCGCACTGGACCGTTTCCACGGAAACGTCGACGGTGACTGTAGGGCTTTGTGACGTCAGCGCGCCACGGGTCAACAATCGCATGGAGTCACGTGACAGTAACCCGACAGCCGGGGAGGCGGGGCAGAGGGAGCTGTCAATCAGCAGAGCGGCTGAAAAACTTGTCACCATTGTGAACAGAATGGGGAGAGCGGGAGATTTCCTGGGACGTGACCCACTCCCCCATTCCCTGGAATTGAGTGTGTTATACACAGTAACATTCATATTATAATTTAGCTCTTCGATCTTATAAATATGTCATGTTTGTATTTTGTATATTTTTGTGTGGATAATCTTTTATAATTTGGGATGAAGGATGTTGGAACTAGATCACTGGAAAAAAACGTCACGGAAAAATATTGTCAAAGCCAAAATATTAATCCAAAGTAAGTTGTTATCACACTTCGCATAAGGCACCATATAGTTCAAAGATCAAATTAAAGTTTATTCTCACAGTACATACGTGTCACCACAGATAGCCAGAGATTCTTGTTCAGCGGGCATGCTTAGCAAATCTATAGAACAGTAACCGTGAACTGTAAATATGAGGAACTATAAACTGTAAACAAATTGTGTAAATGCAGAAAAATGAATAGCAATAAATAACAAGCATGAAATAACGATATAACAGTCCTGACATGAGTGTATCTATCCCCTTTTGTTCAGGACACTGATGATTGAGGGGTAGTAACTGTTCTTGAAGCTGGTGGGGCGAGTCCTGAGGTACTTGTACCTTCTACCTGATGGCAGCAGTGAGAAAAGAGCATTGCCTGGGTGGTGAGGATCTTTGCTGATGGACGCTGCTTTCCTCCGGCAATGTTTCATGTAGATGTGCTCAGTGGTTGTGAGGATTTTACCCGTGATATACCGGGCCGAATCCGCTACCTTTTGTAGGATTTCCCACTCAAAGGCATTGGTGTTCCTATACCATGCCGTAATGCAGCCAGTCAGCACACATTCTGCCACACATTTATAGAAGTTTGGCAAAGTTTTCGATGACCGGCTGAATCTCTGAGTGCCCTGAGGAAGCAGAGGTGCAGTCGGGACTTCTTCACAATAATATTTATATGATGGGCTCAGGACAGGTCCTCAGAGAGTGACACACAGAAATTCAAAGTTACCGACCCTTTCCGCCTCTAATCGTCCTTTGATTACTGGCTCATGGACCTCTGGGTTTCCCCTCCTAAAGTCACAATCAGTTCCTTGGTCTCATCCACATTGAGTGAGAGGTTGTTGATATTACACAACTCAGCGAAGTTTTCAGAGTCCCTCCTGTATGCCGATTAATCACCCTCTTTGATACAGCCCACAACAGTTGTGTCATCAGTAAACTTGTAATGGTGTTGGAAGTGTACTTGGCCACACATTCATACTGTCGGAGTAAAGTGAGTGTGGGGGGGGGGGAGGATGCGGGGAGCAAAGCACACTCTGGGTGGGACTCCTGTGCTGTGGAGGAGATGTTTCTTGTCAATCCAAACTGACTGGGTTTTGCAACTGAGGAAATCCAGGATCCAATTGCACAAGGGGGTATTGAGGCCCAGGACTGGGAGTTTACTGATCAGTTTTGAGGGGATGACATTGTTAAGTGCTGATCTGTAATCAATAAAGGGCATCCAGATGTTTGCACCTTTGCTGTCCAGATGTTCCAGAGTTGTGTGAAGAGACAACGAGACAGCATCTGCTGTTGCTTCAGTTGGTGAAATGGAGAGGATCCAAGTCACCATTCAGACAAGAGCTGATATGCTTCAACACCAGCCTCTCAAAACACTTCATTGCTGTGGATGTAAGTGCCACTGGGCAAT
Source organism: Mobula birostris (assembly GCF_030028105.1). Classification (NCBI taxonomy): domain Eukaryota; kingdom Metazoa; phylum Chordata; class Chondrichthyes; order Myliobatiformes; family Myliobatidae; genus Mobula; species Mobula birostris. The sequence continues at coordinate 28,889,989 of NC_092397.1, forward strand.
AGTCATTCAGACAGGTTGCCACGCTCCTGTTGGGCACCGATATGATTGAAGCTTCCTTGAAGTAGGTGGGTTCCACACACTGCTAGATCGAGAGGTTGAAGATATCCGTGAATACACGAGCCAGCTGGTCAGCACAGGTCTTCAGTACTCGGCCAGGTACTCCATCCAGACCAGATGCTTTCCTTGGATTCACTCTCTTGAAGGCAGCCTGCACGTCATCTTCAGATACTGAGACCAAATGACCATCGGGAGACACGGGGGTGCGCGATGGTTCCTTCCTCTTCTGCCTGTCCAAAGTGAGCATAGAAGGCATTGAGCTCGTCTGGAACCGAAGCTGTGCTGTCCCCTTTGTCACGAGATTTACCTTTGCAGGAGGTTCTGGCATTCAAACCCTGACACAGATCTTGAGCATCACTCTTTTATTCCATTCTATTCCAGAATCTCCACATTGCCCAAGAGACGGCTTTCCGCAGATCATACCTGCAGCTCTTGTAGTATTCCTGATCTCCAGACCTGAATGGATCTGATCTGGTGCTCAGCAGGTTCCAGATCTCAGTGCTTACCCAGAGCCTCTCACTTGGGAAAAGCCTCAATGATTTTGTGGGGACACACGCCTCCACAGCTGTTTTATTGAAGTCTGTAGTGACCCCGGTGTCGTCCTTCAGGTCCTGAGATGAGTTCTTGAACATGGCTCAGCCTGCTGACTCAAGGCAATCCTGTAACCGTTCCTCTGCCTCCCAACACCACCCCTCGGTTATCTGGATATCTGGAGCCTTGTTCCTTAGTCTCTGTCTGTATGCAGGTAGCAGGAGTACAGTCAAATGATCCAACTTAACAACAACAGGCATTCCTGATCGTGGTGTAGCAGTGCCCTAGTGTGTTGGGACCTCTGATGCAAAAGGTTACTACTTCAGATTCATTTTCTTTCAGATATCTACAGGAAAATGAATACAATGGAATTGATGAAAACTACAGACAGCAAAGACTGACAGACAAATCATGTGCAAAAGAAGACAAATAGTGGAATATCCTCCTCTTCATTATTAATTACATTGTCCTTAGATTCAGTAATTAGTCTAATTAACGTTCGCCTTGTGGTAACATGTTCACACGGGATCTTAGCTTCCACACACACCTCTTTGAGCTGATCCAGTTGCAAAAGCCATAGGCTCTGAGACAAGGTCTCTGCCAACTCCCCCCGATCCATTATGTGTGAAGCAGCCGCGCCCCCAAAGAAGCGCGCTCCCGCTCTCCATCAAACGCGATCCGTGTCCTCATTGTGGCCACACTGAGCGACGTTAATTGTCCCGGGTTCCGGCACCAAATATTTGTTGCACACAAAAGGGATTTCCAGGCGTGCCGAAGTTTAAAATAGCGTCTTTATTTTCCTTTCTGGAAACACCGGAACACAGCGCATCGGCTTTCCACGCACGCTGCCGGGCCGTCTCCGTCCACTCCATCACATCCCCGGGACCCCTCAGCTGCCCCAACTGCCTGGATAAGCTTTGCCCCTTGTAACCATCAACCAACCCACTGAACATTAATCAAATTGTCAATGAACCAAATAACAAAACCAAAGCACTAAAAATAATATGAACATAATATAAGAAAATTAGGGGGGTATCCAGTGTCCATTACTATGCTCCACATTACTATGGGTCCCACTTTGGCATGGGTGACCCTCCCAAAAGCCAAACCACAAGGGCCTTGTCTCCAGCCAGCTTCACTCTCCGGTCATTGAGGCAGGTTTCAGACATCCCACCTCTCCCGGAAGATCCGGGAGTCTCCCGCATATCGATAGTGGCTCCCTGACGCCCGGGAATTATATACAATATCCCGGAAATAGATTTATTTTTTTGAGAGGGAGAGCGAGCATCCTGTTTGGTCTCTCTTCGTGCTGAGAGTGGTCTCCAACCACCGGGCCGTGAGGAAACAATATGATTTGGCGATATGAAACGATATGAGTCAGCTGCACCTTTTCTCACTCCCTGTCACGCACTGTTGAGCTCGAACGCACGCGAGGTCATTACGCACGCCTCATCCATGTCAGCGCGGGAAAAAGATCAACTCCTGGAGCTTGTAAATGACGGCGGGCTGAAAAGTATGTTTGACATAACATCTCTGCCGGCATTCTGGATCAAAGGCAAGGCTTACTATCCTGAGATAGACACGAAAGCACTGAAAACGTTGCGTCCATTTCCAACATCATATCGCTGCGAAGCGGAGTTTTCTGCAATGAATGCAACGAAAACTAAATTGCGGAATAGACTGGACATAAGGAACCCCCTTCGAGTATCGCTGTCTCCCATCACGCCTCGATGGGACCGTCTTGTTGCAGGAAAACAAGCCCAGGGCTCACACTGATTCAGCGATATTGGTGTGTTGCAATGAATTTATATGTTTACACGGGGAAAATATGCGCTGTGTGTTTAATATCCAAACGTTACTTAAAATGTTATGATGCTATTGACTTATCACCTATATTCCGGTCGTGATTAACACCGCCCCCTGCTCCCCGCCCCCGGGTCGGCCGGTCCGCAAGAATATTGTCAATATTGAACCGGTCTGCGGTGCAAAAAATGTTGGGCACCGCTGCTAAGTAGACCTATCAGTTTTCTCTGTGGGCGGGCTTTACAGTCGACCTCAAAAATAATGACAGTGTTGCTCGCTGCACCTTTTGCAACAGTGACCTTTCTACTGCCCATGGTGGGTTAAAATGTAAAAGACATGTTGAGGTGAGTTTAACAGGTGTCATTACAGCATAGCTAACGTTATTTAAACTAGCTGGTTAGCTGCTAAGGAACAACGCTATTGATGTCCTACGTGATGAGGCCAACCTCCCTGCAGACTTGCTTAAAGTTGTAATAGAATAAACATGATAATAAAATATAATATAACACATATTTTAATGTCACATTTGCTGCATATAGTCATAGTCATAGTCATACTTTATTGATCCTGGGAGAAATTGGTTTTCGTTACAGTTGCACCATAAATAATAAATAGTTAAATAGTAATATGTAAATTATGCCAGGAAATAAGTCCAGGACCAGCCTATTGGCTCAGGGTGTCTGACCCTCCAAGGGAGGAGTTCTAAAATTTGATGGCCACAGGCAGGAATGACTTCCTATGACGCTCTGTGTTGCATCTCAGTGGAATGAGTCTCTGGCTGAATGTACTCCTGTGCCCAACCAGTACATTATGTAGTGGATGGGAGACGTTGTCCAAGATGGCATGCAACTTGGGCAGCATCTTCTTTTCAGACACCACAGTCAGAGAGTCCAGTTCCATCCCCACAACATCACTGGCCTTACGAATGAGTTTGTTGATTCTGTTGGTGTTTGCTACCCTCAGCCTGTTGCTCCAGCACACAACAGCAAACATGATAGCACTGGCCACCACAGACTCGTAGAACATCCTCAGCATCGTCCGGCAGATGTTAAAGGACCTCAGTCTCCTCAGGAAATAGAGATGGCTCTGACCCTTCTTGTAGACAGCCTCAGTGTTCTTTGACCAGTCCAGTTTATTGTCAATTCGTATCCCCAGGTATTTGTAATCCTCCACCATGTCCACCCTGACCCCCTGGATGGAAACAGGGGTCACCGGTCCATTAACCCTCCTCAGGTCTACCACCAGCTCCTTAGTCTTTTTCACATTAAGCTGCAGATCATTCTGCTCACACCATGTGACAAAGTTTCCTACCATAGCCCTGTACTCAGCCTCATCTCCCTTGCTGATGCATCCAACTATGGCAGAGTCATCAGAAAACTTCTGAAGATGAAAAGACTCTGTGCACTAGTATACCCAACTTGGTTTACAGATTAGACAAAATCACTAAACAAAGTATTACATACACACTTGGAGGTCAACGGGCGGGAGGGGGGAATATGGTGTTGCAGGGGGCGGGGGAGCTACCTCCCTGAAATGGTGGTGCTACCTCCCTGAAATGAGTTTTTGCAGGGTGGGATGTCTGTGGTTTGCTCCAGGAAATGATCTCCCATTTGTGCAGCTTCATTCAAGCAGGGAAGCTGAAGGTGCCAGTCTGCACTAAGGTTCGATTTCAGGACTATCAAGTGGCCCTCAAAGCTGCTACCACATCATTTATATCAAGCAAAGAGATTCTAATCATGTGATGTCATTTTGTTAATTTGTAAATAATCTAGATAGATTTAGAAATCAGATAGTTTCAGAAAGAACAGGAAGGATAGTTTATTTTCAGCTTTATTCCATCCAGTCTGAAATATAAACTTTTTACCATATCTGTAAGAATGAGAAATTGACTGGATCTGTACAATGAAAGCCTTACTTTGTGTCATGTAAGTTGTGTCACTTTCTTTCTCCCTGTTTGCTTTATCCTGTCAGCAGAGTGAGATACAAATCAAATCAAGTTTAATTATCATTCAGCCGTAATAGATAGGGCGAATGAGGCAGCGTCCCTCGGGGGACACGGTGCAGAACGAACAACATAGTGCATTCAAAAAAGCAAGTAGAGAAGCCTCTTCACGTGGAATAAGAACATATATGTAGTCCAAGACCCTCAGTGACCTGTCCTGCAATCAATGGTAAAATCTCCTGGCAGTGTGCAGACACGTGCAGTCCAGACTGTTGTTCCACCACTCGAACAGGAGAGGGCAGCACCAACGGGAGGCGCCAGCCCCCTGCTGAGCGCGGATGCCACGTTGCACCGCCTCCAGCGTCCCTCACCTGGCCTGCAGCTGCAGGCAAGCCCGCGGCTTGAGGACTCGTCCCCGCTACAATCGGGGTTACGTGGCTTCTACTATCGCACCACCAGACAAGTGTAACAGGCCTGCGGCAACTTACACTATCACTCTGCAAAAGAGTCTTGCGATTGCGAGTGAAATAACCAAAATCACGAGTGAAATAACCATGACAATCTTTCACGTACCAACTCCGATGCCTCTGAGTGGCAGGCAGCAACACAGTCTCAACTCAAGCTCTGTATAAATTTTGGGTTTATTATGTACATAAATAGAAGCAAGAGTTAGGCCATTCAGCCCTGTGGGCCTTCTCTGTAATTCAGAATTTGTTGATCTCTTTCTAATCTATTCACAAGTCTTGCATCCCTTGATTCCTTTCAAAGTTCAAAGTAAATTTTATTATCAAACTACATGCATATCACCATATACAACCATGAGATTCACTTTCCATTGGGCATACTCAGCAAATCTATAGAATGGTAACTATAACAGGATCAATGAAAGGTCAACTAGAGTGCAGAAGACAACAAACTCTGCAAATACAGATATAAATAAATAGCAATAAATAACAAGAGCATGAGATAAAGAGTCCTTAAGGTGAGGTCATTGGTTGTGGGAACATTTCAATGATGGGGCAAGTGAGTGTAGTTATCCTCTTTTATTCAAGAGCCTGATGTTGAGCTTTCATTGTAATAATAATAATAAGTACTTCATTGATCCCTAGTAGGAAATTCTTTCATTACAGCAGCAACATTTAAAGACACATTTAGCAGTGTGCAGACTTAACTAATAATAAAGTACAGAATAATAACATGCACAATAATTTACCAATGTGCAATAATTTGCAATAATAATGTGTAATAATTATGTATTGAGTTGCTGCCACTTGATTGACTGCTGAGGATATTTGCATCAATGAGTAGGTGTACCTAATAAAGAGGCCACTGTGTGTATATAGTCCAACACGAGAAACATCATTCCCTTGTGCCCGTTTCAAAGCTCCACTAATAAACAACCCGTTGAACTCAGCTGCAATACACAAGCATATCTTTGCTCAGTTAGGAAGACCAGACACGTGCATGATATTCCAGATGCGATCTCAGCAGAAAACATAAATTTTCAAACTCGCTGTTTTTAAAAGAAATACTTCTGTTAGGGTCTAGGCCTGAAACGTCAACTGCACCTCTTCCTAGAGACGCAAACACGAGGAATTCTGCAGATGCTGGAAATTCAAGCAACACACATCAAAGTTGCTGGTGAACGCAGCAGGCCAGGCAGCATCTGTAGGAAGAGGTACAGTCTGGAGGAAGTGCCAGGAGCCAAAGGAGAAATTATTAAGAGTAAGGACTAATTCTGCTAGACGGAGCAGAGTGGTGGTAGAGGGGAACTGCTGAGGTCTGGAATCCAAAAAGAAATGGAGAGCTTTGAGACCTTCCTGATGGGGAATAGAAGTATATAGGGACTGGACATCCATGGTGAAAATAAAGCGGTGGGGGCCAGGGAACTTAAAATCATCGAAAAGTATCAGAGCATGAGAAGCGTCACAAACATAGGTAGGAAGGGATTGAACAAGGGGGGATAAAACCGTGTCGAGGTATGCAGAAACAAGTTCAGTGGGGCAGGAGCAAGCTGAGACAATAGGTCTGCGAGGACAGGCAGGTCTGTGGATCTTGGGTAGGAGGTAAAAATGGGAAGTGCGAGGTGTGGGAACTATAAGGTTGGTAGCAGTGGATGGGAGATCTCCTGAGCGGATAAAGTCGGTGATGGTGTGGGAGACAATGGCCTGGTGCTCCTTAGTGGAGTCACGATTGAGGGGTAAATAAGAGGAGGTATCCGCAAGTTATCGCTGTGCCTCTGCAGGGTAGAGGTCAGTACGCCAGACTACAACAGCACCCCCCTTATCAGTGAGTTTGATAGTAAGGTTAGGATTAGTTTGGAGGGAGTGGAGAGCAGAGCGTTCGGAAGGAGTAAGGTTCGAATGGGAACAAGGTGCGGTGAAGTCGAGACAGTTGATGTCCCGTCAGCAGTTAGCAATAAAGAGATCCAGAGCAGTCTGAAGACCAGTGCGGGGTGTCCATGAAGAGGAGGTGGGTTGAAGACGGGAGAAGGGGTCATCAGTGAGGGTGGAAGAGTCCTTGCTGAAGAAGTAGGCTTGGAGACGGAGATGGCGGAAGAAGAGTTCCGCATCATGGCGAACGCGCAACTCGCTGATGTGTGGGCGAAGGGGGACAAAGGTGAGGCCCTTACTGAGGATAGAGCATTCTACCTCAGACAGTTGAAGGTCAGAGGGGATGGTAAAGACCCGGCACGGATGAGAGCTGGGATCAGAGTGGGGAGGGGGAGGCTAGGGGTGTCAGTGGAGAGGAGAGGGTTGGGGTGAGAGGAAGATGGAGCCTCTGAGGGCCCAGGAGCTGACGGTGGGATCTGAGGGTGACGGGGGTTGCAGAGTGGCGGTGGGGGAAAGGGAGACGGGAGTCACAGTAGCAGCACATAAAGACCCGGCCTGGAGTTCAAGGCTGGAGTCGCAGTTGGTGCACTTTGGACCTTAGCTCCAGCTGTAATCTACCCATGTTCCTGACCATTGGCGTTCTTGACCTGGACCACAGCTCCGCCGAATACTTAGCCTACTCCCCAGTTCCGTCTGTACACCCTGCTTATATTTGAGACGATATCTCAAACTCCAGACAAATGAGTAAGCCAGATGCTGTAAATGGGAATTTTGCAGACCCATGGGAGGCAAGCATTTCATCCATGCCTATTTCAATAAAATCTTTAAATTGAAGGGGTCTTAGTGGCACAGAAAAGGTCCTTTGGCCCATCTAATCCATGTCGAACTGTTTGAACTCCCTACTCCCATCAACCTGCACCGGGACCATAGCCCTGCATACCCCTACCACCCATGTACCTATCCAAACTTCTCTTAAATGTTGAAATCGAGCTCACATGCACCACCTGCACTGGCAGCTCATTCCACACACTCACAACCCTCTGAGTGAAGACGTTTCCGCTTATGTTCCCCTTAAACTTTTCACCTTTCACCCTTAAACCATGACCTCTAGTTGTAGTCCCATCCAACCTCTGTGGAAAAAGCCTGCTTACATTTATCCTATCTATACCCCTCATAATTTTGTAAACCTCTATCAAATCTCCTCTCAGTCTTCTACGTTCTAAGGAATGAAGTCCTCACCTGTTCAATCTTTCCTTATAACTCAGGTCTTTCAGTTCTGGCAACATCTTTGTAAATTTTTTTCTGTACTCTTTCAACTTTATTTGCGAACTTTGTAGATTAAATTTCACCATATAGAAACCGACAATGGGTAGTATTTTATTTATTTTAAAATTTGAAGTTACAGGGGTTGAAGGGCAGGCACCATGGTGGAGCACTTAGCACAATGCTATCACAGTTCAGGGTGTTCCAGAGTTGGGAGTTCAATTCCAGCGCCTTCTGCAAGGAGTTTGTACATTCTCTCCGGGACCACGTGGGTTTCCTCCAGGTGCTCCGGTTTCCTCCCACATCCCAAAGACGTACTGGTCCATCGGTTATTGTAAAGTGTCCTGTGATTAGGCTACTGTTGAATAGGTGAGTTGCTGGGTGGTGTAACTTGTTGGGCCGGAAGGGCCCAATCCGTACTATACAGTATCGCTAAATAAAATAATACAAAATAGAAAAAATTATGTACATATGTATATGTTTATTATAATTATTAAAATAAATGTTTATAAACTCTGCATCAAAATAGAAATAAAGTTTAATATTTTACATGAATACTGTAAACACTTCTGGGGAGTATTTTAAATTCTACTTTACGACTATGAATACACTACACATAAAAAGAAAATCTGAATAAACTAATTCTTTTCGTGCTCGCTGTTTAAAAGTTTCACAAGATTGTTTTCACGTCAACATGGCACAGTCAAACTGAACAAAAGCAGGCCTGACTGGAGCACATTTTACAAGGTCTCAACTTATACCGGAGATAATTCTGTTCCAGCAATCCTTATCAAGAGCATGTTAAAAGCAAACTTTTTCAAGCCGTTCCAACTGCACATAAGTTTGGGCCAAATTAAAATTATCTCCAAACTCATCACTTTTCAAGAGGGAAAGTGGGAACAATTAAACATCGGAACAAACCAGGGGAATGAAATTGTAAAATTAATCTCTTGTTTCAGTTCCCCGATTTTCATAATTTTCTTGCTACAAAATATCCCGTCTCACTGATAAAATGTAGGGTCTGCATTTCAAGCATATGATATCGCTGAAGAAGCGCGACTTTTTTTTTACTAAAGTGAATACAGATACGGTATCAGTCCACACAGTCGTAGAGCTCTCTTTAGTTCCTTGATGTCTGCAGCCATGTTTCCTCCATTCTCTCTCAAACATTGACTGAAGAGTAACTGGGGTTATTCCGGCAAACGAAATGTGCAACCAACTGTCCATCAGCAATCATCAGCAACAAACCGACACCTAAAAGAAGAATCACAGTCGTTAAAACTCATAACTATCACCATGGTCTATGAACTGTACAGATAGTCTTACAATACTTTATAAGATGGAATAGGTTGAAGATCAGGCATCAGAAATTTAAAAGGGACATCAGGGGCAGCTTCTCAGTGCAAAGGGAAGTGTGTATGTATTTGGAATGAGCTGCCAGATACAGTACAGTGCAAAAGTCTCAGGCACACAGACACAGCTGAGGCTTTTGCACGGTGCTGTACTTGTCAATGTGGAGCAGAGAGCGAGTTTATAACTCTGGAAGAAGCAAAGGATGTTGGGAATAGTGAGTGTGGAGCGCCATGGGAGGGGTGTGGGACAGGTGGAAGCAGAGGAGTGCCAGGGGTGGGGATTTGCTGTAGGTGCAGACACACCCAGCCCTGAGACAACAGGCAAGGTCATTTGATGCCAAACAATTGGTTTATTAATCATTTCAGAATGTCTCGCTGGTGCTTCCCACTCCCTTCCCCTTTCCCAACCATGATTCTCCTCTCCCTGCTCCCTTCCCACTCTCAGTCCACAATAGAGACCCATAGGTTTATCACCACTCACATATGCCATGAAATTATTTTTTTTTTTGCAGCAGTATAGCGCAATATATAAAATTACTAGAGTACTGTTTGGTGGAAGTCTGTGAAGAATAAGAATTTCAAGTTGTATACTGTATACATCCTCTGATATTAAACTGAACCATTGAACATTTAAAAACCATCAAGTGCATGGATTGGAGAGGTTTAAAGAGCTGTGATCCAAACATGAGCAGATGAGAGTAGATTGCTGTATGACATGGTCAGCATAGACAATTTAGGCCAAAGGGCCTGACTCTATGACTAACTATGATAACATCATTTCAGCATTGTATCTCTGTTAAGCTGCAAAAAGAAATCTAGTGCTCATTGTCCAGTAGAGTCTGATTTAACTATTCAGAGGTGAATTGAATAAAGAATCTACAGCATGTTTATAACATTTTTGAAGAAAATCTACTCAGACTCACCCAATGCCAACCACCACTGCCATACTAAAGGAAATTCGACCATCACTGGAAATGAAATGAAACCCGAATTTAATGACTTTGCAGTGTTTCACACCTCGACATAAGATTCTTAAAACAAGCAAAATGAGGAGGAATTTCTTTAGCCAGAGGATGGTGAATCTTTGGAATTCACTGCCACAGATGGCCGTGGAGGCCAAGTCACTGGGTCTGTTTAAAGCAGAGGTTGATAAGTTCTTGATTAGTAAGGGCGTTGAAGGTTACGGGGAGAAGGTAGGAGAATGCGGCAGCACGGTAGCATAGTGGCTAGGAAAAGTTTTACAGTAACATCAACCTGGGTTTAATTCCCGACGCTGCCTGTAAGGAGTTTGTACGTTCCCCCCCATGACCGCGTGGGTTTCCTCCGGGTGCTCTGGTTTTCTCCCACAGTCCAAAGTTGTATCGATTAGTAGATTAACTGGTCATTGTAAATTGAGCTGTGATTAGACTGGGATTAAATTGGGAGATTGCTGGGTGGCGCGGTTCGAAGGGCAGGAAAGGCCTACTCCACGCTGTATATCAATAAATAAACAAACAAACAAACACAGATATGAGTAAATAAATAAATGGGATTGAGAGGGATGATACATCAGCCATGATGGTTTGGTGCAGCAGACTTCTACTTCCAACAAAGTTGGGGTTTTGCTGTCAATAACAAAGATTAAATATTACGTTTTTCATTGGGTTCCCTTTTTTCTGAATTAAGGCCCATGAAGAACAGTAATGTGTAGCATTACTGAATACAGAAATTGGTAAATAAATGTTGATCTTATAGTTCTCATCTTTTCATTCAAATCACAGAGTAGAGGACGACCATTTACCCACCACCAGTACCCAGAAGAGCAGCCCGTAGTCCTTTCCCAAACTCCAGGCAATTATTTTCCTTTCTGCCTATCCAGTTCCTTTTTGAAAATGGTTTCTTACCACGCTGACAGCTGATGAGTTCAAAATTGTAAGTATTCTGCACGAAATGTTTTTCCGTCTATCTCCTTCTACACGTGACCTTGAAACCCCCTTCACACGTCCCCCACCCCCATCTGCTTAACCTGACTAGTGACAGACCCGTACATCTCTATCAAATCAACTCTCAACCTTCATTGCTTTAAGGAGAATAACCCCAGCTTCTCATGTTTTCTGACTTATTACTCGAGACCATTGATGCAGAAGTACAGCCTTTACACCAAGCCACATGTTGCCACCTCTGTCTGGTTCTGCATAAACCCTGGCAGATATACTTCATAGGCACGTGAACTGATGGAGAATTTCTTGGTCCCCACCTCAGTGGCCCAGGATATACTAACCAGTGAAACAAAGAACAATTAGAATAATTGACACTGAGGAAAACAATAGTATTTAAAGCCGATATAAAATGACTCTCATATTCCAATTCATGATATGATTAAATTGGAGTTCTTACCTGCTGAAGTCAGCAGGATATGGCTGAGTGCAACTGTGAAAGAGTAGTCCCAAACCCTTTCCTTAACTATAGCTGCAAACAGCAGACAACTGGTGAAATATGTCAATTCCATTGACAGCAGGTTCACTAGGAGAGTGAAGAAAGAAACTTATTGACAAGCAACACACATCAAAGTTGCTGGTGAACACGAAGGGAATAAGTTACTTGTAGGTGCTTATTTTGGGACCGTGAAGGTCATATCTTTGCTGATTGCTGAGATAACGCTCAATAATGCTTAACTGTATGTTTGCTAATTGCTAATTAAGGAACAGAATGAGGAATTCGAATCTTTAGAGCAGTGGCGTGTCACACAAGTATAACAACGCCGTGGAGTCGCAGGCTGATAGCAATTGTTTTGTTTTGATTTTGGATCCGTTTTGCCACTACACAAACCTTCCCAGAGCTTGCTTCCCAAAGAAAGAATTCTTTTTAAATTTAAATATGGGCATGAGGGTTGTCGATAGGATAAGATTGTTAGGCTACTGATTCCATCGGACACCATTTTTAATACACTAAGAACATTATCATTTCCAATCCCCAGCCATTAATGGTGAAGTTACTAAATTTACTAGCTGTTCTTTCTAGTATTTCTTTCAGGAATTTTTGTGTACTAAAAAGCCATTTGTACAATTACTAAATCATTATGTTCACGACTATTTTGGCATACTAATTAACTGAATAAGCAGCTTTCAGTGCCCCAGATAATGAAAGCCAATATTCAGTATGGTCTTTGTCTCGCTATGCTGCCATCTTCCAAGGCTCTTTGGTCTTGCAGACCAAGATCCATCCCTTCCTCGATACTTCCAATGATCGGACTATCCATGGTGCATGTCCCAGCCTCCTTAATACTCCCAAAACACATCACATTATGTTTATCAGTGCTAATATTATCAGCCATTTCTCAAACATGCACACAAAATGTTGGAGGAACTCAGCAGGTCAGGCAGCATCTATGGAAATGAAAGAAGAACATAGAACACAGAAATTTGCAGCACATTACAGGCCCTCGGCCCAGAATGTTCTGCCAATCGTGTAACCTACTCTACAGACTGCCTCAAATTTCCCTACCACGTAGCCCTCTATTTGTCTAGGCTGTATGTACCTATCTAAGAGTATCTTAAAAGACACTATTATATCCACTTCCACCACCACTACCAGCAGTGCAGTCCACACACCCACCACTCTGTGTGAAAAACTTACCCCTGATGTCCCCTCGGTACCCATTTCCAAGCACCTTAAAACTATGACCCCTTGTGTTAGCCATTTCATCCCTGGGAAAAAGCCTCTGGCTATCCACACGATCAATGCCCCTCATCATCTTATAGACCTCCATCAGGTCACCTCTCATCCTCCATCGCTCCAAGCAGAAAAGGCCAAGTACACTCAACCTATTCTCATAAGGTACGCTCTTCAATCCAGGTAACACCCTTGTAAATGGCTTCTGCACTCTCTCTTTCGTATCCATGTCCTTCCTGTAGTGAGGTGACCAGAACTGAACACAGTACTCCAATTGGGGTCTGACCAAGGTCTTATATAGCTGTAACATTACCTCACGGCTCTTGAACTCAATCCCATGGTTGATGAACGCCAACACACCACACGCCTTCTTAACAACACTGTCAACCCGCGCAGCAGCTTTGAGTGTCCTATCAACACAGACCCAAGATCTCTCAGACCCTCCACACTGCCAAGGGTCTTACCATTTATATTATAATCTGTCTTCAAATTGGACCTAACAAAATGAACCACTTCACACTTATCTGGGTTGAACTCCATCTGCCACTTCTCAGCCCAGTTCTGCATCCCGTTGCTGTCCCGCTGTAACCTCTGACAACCCTCCAGACTACCTACAGCACCCCCAACATTTGTGTCATCAGCAAACTTACTAACCCACTTTTCTACTTCTTCATCCAGATCATTTGTAAAAGTCACAAAGAAGAGGGTTCCCAGAACAGATCCCTGCAGAACACCACTGGTCACCGACCTCCATGCAGAATATGAACCATATACAACCACCCTATGTCTTCTGCTGGCAAGCCAATTGTGGACTCACAAAGCAGGGTCTCCTTGGATCCCATGCCTCCTTACTTCCTGAAGGAGCCTTGCAGGGGGAACCTTTTCAAATGTCTTACTGAAATCCATATACACTACTTCCCTACTCTACCTTCAAAGTGTTTTATTACATCCTCAAAGAATTCAATCAGGTTCATGAGGCACGACCTTCCCTTGACAAAGCCATGCAGGCTATCCCGAATCAGATTATGTCTCTCCAAATGCTCATAAATCGTACCTTTCATGACCTTCTCCAACAACTTGCACACCACTGAAGTCAGACTCACTTGTCTACAATTTCCCAAGTTATCTCTACTCCTTTTCTTGAACAAGGGAACAACATTTGTAACCCTCCAATCCTCCGGTACTTCTCCCGTCCCTATTGATGATGCAAAGATCATCACAAGAGGCTCAGCAATCTCCTCCCTCGCTTCTCACAGTAGCCTAGGGTATACCTCATCCGATCCCGGTGACTTATCTAACTTGATGCTTTTCAAAAGCTCCAGCACATCCTCTTTCTTAATGTCTATATATTCCCAAGTGTTTCAGTCCACTGTAAGTCATTCCTGCAATTGCCAAGGTCTTTTTCCCTAGTGAATAGGGAAATGCACAATGCCCCAGCCTTAATCCAGTCCACACAGTCTCCTCTCTTCTGTATCCACTACCTACCCCAGTACCTGCAACACTCTTTTGTATTTGATATAAATGCCTCCCTTTCCCCTCCCTGTCCCATCTTTCTTGACACATTTGGTTGATTTTTTTCCCCAGATTTCACACTTAACCTCTGCTTTACTGATACAAATGTGCATTTCTATATTTTCTTTCTTTAACGCCCTCTTTGACAACTCATCCACCCTCTCATTCCCCTTCATCCCTACACGTGCTGGAACCCATAGAAATTTTACCTGACCTCCCTGATTTGCAATTCTTGTGACTGACTGAAGGGCTTCATAAAGTACACCTTGCTGACTGTTTGAGTGAAAAGACCTTAAACTTGCTGGAACTGAGGATGAATCTGAGCATATCAACACTTTGACTTGCCTTGCTTTCTCCACCCATCGCAACACAACCAACACTACCAGCAACTCCACTTTTACAGTTTCAAGATAACAAAAAAGGAAAAGGGCCCGAAGCAAAAGTTTGGGCACCCTGCATGGTCAGTACTTAGTAACACCCCCTTTGGCAAGTATCAGAGTTTGTAAACACTTTCTGTAGCCAGCTGAGAGACCTTCAATTCTTGTTTGGGGGATTTTTGCCCATTCTTCCTTGCAAAAGGCTTCTAGTTCTGTTAGATTCTCGGGCCATCTTGCATGCACTGCTCTTTTCAGGTCTATCCACAGATTTTCAATGATGTTTAGGTCAGGGGACTTTCAGGGACATGGCAAAACCTTCAGCTTGCGCCTCTTGTGGTAGTCAATTGTGGATTTTGAGGTGTGTTTAGGATCATTATCCTGTTGTAGAAGCCATCCTCTTTTCATCTTCAGCTTTCTTACAGATGGTGTGATGTTTGCTTCCAGAATTTGCTGGTATTTAATTGAATTCATTCTTCCCTCTACCAGTGAAATGTTCCCCGTGCCACAGGCTGCAACACAAGTCCAAAGCATGATTGATCCACCCCTGTGCTTAGCAGTTGGAGAGGTGTTCTTTTCACGAAATTCTGCACCCTTTTCCCTCCAAACATACCTTTTCTCATTGCGGCCAATAAGTTCTATTTTAGCTTCATCAGGGCTTGTTTCCAAAATGCATCAGACTTGTTTAAATATTCCTTTGCAAACTTCTGACCCTGAACTTTGTGGTGAGGACGCAGGAAAGATTTTCTTCTGATGACTCTTCCATGAAGGTCATATTTGTGCAGGTGTCGCTGCACAGTTGAACAGTGCACCACCACTCCAGAGTCTGCTAAATCTTCCTGAAGGTCTTTTGCAGTCAAACAGGGGTTTTGATTTGCCTTTCTAGCAATCCTACGAGCAGTTCTCTTGGAAAGTTTTCTTGGTCTTCCAGACCTCAACTTGACCTCCACCATTCCTGTTAACTGCCGTTTCTTAATTACATTACAAACTGAGGAAATGGCTACCTGAAAATGCTTTGCTATTTTCTCATAGCCTTCTCCTGCTTTGTTGGCATCATTTATTTTAATTTTCAGAGTGCTAGGCAGCTGCTCAGAGGAGCCCATGGCTGCTGATTGTTGGGACAAGGTTTGAGGAGTCAGGGTATTTATAAAGCTTTGAAATTTGCATCACCTGGCCTTTCCTCACAATGACTTGTTAGCCGTAGCCCTAACAAGCTAATTAAGGTCTGAGACCTTGGTAAAAGTTATCGGAGAGCTCAAATCTCTTGGGGTGCCCAAACTTTTGCATGGTGCTCTTTTCCTGTTTTTCACTCTAAAATTGTACAAAACAAAAATAATACACTAATCTTGCTTAAAATGTTGAAAAGAATGTTTCATCTTTAATTTTATGACTTTTGGAGATCAGTTCATCTACTCACTTAACTATTCACAGTTACAGAAATTTTGACCAGGGGTGCCCAAACTTTTGCATGCCACTGTAACTGCGACAATAAACGTCTTCTATCCGCCAGGTAACTGGATACACCATTTTAGTGCAAACCTGTGATTTTTGTTGCTCCTGTGTTCACAGCTCCGGTAGACAGCTGATGCATTCAAAGCAGTCCTGATTTATACAGAGGGTCTGTCTCCCGAGATACGGTTATGCACCTCACTAACTTGCTCAGTTACAATTTCTTGAACAAACACTTCAACTCAATACCATTGTCTCTGGTGTAAATATTCGGGCGATTGGAGACAAATACATCAAAACTCTTTGGCATTACCTCAGCAGTGCCTCTGGTGGAAATCAACCGATAGATTTAATTTCAAAGACTGAGACTGAGCAGCTACATTTACAGATTTCATCTTTTGGTTGGCTAATTATTCATCTCTGAACGGAGACCAGCGACACTGACCGATCCCTACCTCTGTCCCTGCAGTTTCCCATTTTGGACTGTCCTTCAGCTTCTTCCTGGTGATACACACACTCACTCAGTCTCAGTCTCTCACACTCACAGTCTCTCTCAGTCTCTCTGTCTCACACACAAACACACACACACACAAACACACAAGAAACAACTGTACAATTGTGTTTCTATGTTATAGTGACTGTCCTGTTGTGCATTCTATTTATTATTAATTATTATAAATTGCACATTGCACATTTAGATGTAGACATAACATAAATATTTTTACTCCTCATGTATATGAAGGATGTAATTCATAAAGCAATACAATTCAAAACATACAAACACAAATTCGGACAAATATACACTAGAGAAACAGAGATCAGGATGGAAACGGTCAATAAGCATGTTGCTGATGTAAAAACAGGAGAAAATCTGCAGATGCTGGAAATCCAAGGCAACACAATGAACTCTGCTGATTCCTCCAGCATTTTGTGTGATGTAGCAGTCTTTAATGGGCATCTCAAATCTCATCAAAGGACAAAAGAAATAGAGAAGAAATATTCCAATCTGCAAAGGAAGAGGCAAACCAGCTACAGGAATAAATACAGTACTCAAAATAGGCAGATGAATGGATGCAGGAGATAAAACTGCGTAGATTGTATAAACACGGGAAAATCTGCAAATGCTGGAAATCCAAGTTCCTCCAGCATTTTGTGTGTGATGTTGCTGATCTAATAGTCTTTAATGAGCACCTCAAATGTCAAAAGAAATTGAGAAATATTTCAGTTGGCAAAACAATGAGCAACACACATAAAAGTTGCTGGTGAACGCAGCAGGCCGGGCAGCATCTATAGGAAGAGGTACAGTGGACGTTTCACATCCCTGCTCTTGTATTCTCGACCTCTTGAAATGAATGCTAACATTGCATTTGCCTTCCTCACCACCAATTCAACCTGCAAGTTGACCTTTAGGGTGTTCTACACAAGCAGTCCCAAGTCCTTTTGCATCTCTGATTTTTGGATTTTCTCCCCATATAGAAAATAGTTCGCACATTTATTTCAACTACCAAAGTACATGACCGTGCATTTTCTAACATTATATTTCATTTGCCACTTTCCTGCCCATTCTCCTAATTTGTCCAAGTCCTTCTGCATCCTACCTGCTTACTCAACACTACATGCCCCTCCGCCAATCTTTGTATCATCTGCAGACTTGGCAACAAGGCCATCTATTTCACCATGGAAATCATGAGGTACAGCATAAAAAGAATTGGTCCCAACACCGACCCCTGCGGATCATCACTAGTTACTGGCAGCCAACCTGACAAGGATCCTATACTCCCACTAGCTGCATGCCTGTTCTTACCAGATGATTTTACAACTCGTTCTTTATTAATGCTTCCCTTATCTTACACACAATACACATCAAGCTTACTGGTCCATAGTTACAAGGGTCAGCACAGTCACCCTTCTTACATACCAGTAAAACGTTAGCCCATTTCAAGACCTTCAGGATTTTACCAATCTTAAGAGAATTTTGAATAATTCTTGTTAGGCCTTTGTATTTTCAATCCTAGACTAGTTTAAGTACCCTTGGATATATGTTGTCTGACACTGAGATTTATTAACTTTCAGGCTTTTCACTTTCTAAGATCTCAGAGTCACTTTAAGCAACTTTATTTTTCTCTACCCTTACTGGCATATTGCTAACATCTTTGCAGGTGAACACTTCAGCAAAATAAGAGTTGAGAGTATCCGCTATGTCCTTCTCTGCATAATTTAATACCCCACTGTTATTCCAAATACACTTAACTTCCCACTTGACGTTTCTTTTACAACTAAAATATTGACAAAGTCTCTTGGGGTTCAATGTTACCATTATCAGGAATATCCTTCTCAAGCTGCCTTTGGCAATCACAATTTCCCACTTGACTATAGCTCTCATATTTGCATATACCCTGTGGTTAAAATGTATTACAGGGGTACTATTTTTTTCAGTATTCCATATATAGATGTCACCCATGTACACAAGGAACATTGTCCTACACCCAATGCCTGCACCATCCAGCTCGCCTTTGGACTCTGGAAGGAAACCGATGTGGTCACCTTCTATTTGCACCATGCAACACTTGGCCTGTGGGCCTGATCTCCGTGATCTTCAATGTCAAGAACGTGGCAGTTTTTAAGCAAGGTTCTCAGACAGTCAGCCTGAGTCCACTAACACTTTTTGGAAACTTTTGCCTGTACCTGATTCTATGAATTCTGTAAGTTCAAAGTGAGACGAAGGAATCCTGGTGGTTCCCCTGTGGCAGGAAAGTAAAAGTCAGGCAGTGTGGTAGTGACAGGAGACTCAGTAGTTAGAGGGACAGGCAGGTGATACTGTGACAGCAAAATAAACACAAGGATGGTGTGTTGCCTCCCTGGTGCTGGGGCCTAGGGTGTAGAGGTGCGGCTGTAGGATATTGTCAAGAGGAAGGGTGAAAAGCCAGAGGTCCTGATGCAAATTGGCACCAATGTCATTGTCAAAAACTGAGAAGAGATCCTACATACTGAGTGTATAGAATTAGGAAAGAGGCCTCTTTCCATCTGTCACCCATGTACACAAAGATCAGTATCTTGTGGCCAGTGAACACACCATCTATCTTGCCTTTGGTCTCTGGAAGGAAACCAGTGCGGTCTGCAATACGGTATAATTGCAGTTCCACTCAGAGCTCCTCCCCAGACCCAGGACAGCATAAAATGGCAGTACTGCAATTTGTGAGTGTAATCACACTTACTGCAAAATATTCCCAACCGGCCACAATTTGACAACTGCACTGGTCCTGGAATCGCTGAGATTTGCTCCCGGAATCAGGCACTGGCTCTCGCTGCTTCTCATCCCAGACCGAACTTCGCAATCTGACCGTGAACTTGGGCTCTGACTCTGCAGGACATAACTGTCATTGATATGGCCCTCACCATATCCACAGTAACTGCACTATCTCATATCGCCGCTTTCCTCCTGTCTCTCACGTACACAAAGGACAGTATCTTGCAGCCAGTGAATGCACCATCCAACTCGCCTTTGGTCTCTGGAAGGAAACCGATGCAGTCACCGACTATTCGCCAGTCAGCACTGGTCCATGAACAATTTTGGTAACTTTTGCCTGTACGTGATTCAATAAATTTCTTAAAGTTAAAAATGAGATGAAGAAACCCTGGTGGTTCCCCTGTGGCAGGGAAAGGTCAAGTCATGCAGTGCATTAGTGATTGGGAACTTGATAGTTAGTGGTACAAATAGGAGATACTGTGCACACAACAGAGACTCCAGGATGCTGTGTTGCCTCCCGGGTGCTCGGGTCCAGATCTATCAGGGTGTCTGCAGAATATTCTCAAGGGGAAGGGTGAGCGGCCAGAGCTCATTGTGCATATTGACGCTAATGTCATTGCCAAAAACGGGGATGAGCTTCTACAGACTGAGCATATAGAGACAGGAAATGGTGTGAAGAGAAGGACCTCCAAGGTAGTAATTTCTGGATTACTCCCGGTGCCATGGGCAAGTGTAGCTAGGAACGGAATTACAGCATAATTGAATGATTGATTGAGGAGATGGTGCAGGGGGCAGGGTTTCATGCTCGGATCAATGGAAACTTTTACTGGGCAAGGACTGATCTGTAGAACAGGGACAGGTTGCACCTGAACTGGAAGGGAACTAATATGCTGGCCGGGAGTTTTGCTAATGCTACTCAGAGGGTTTAAACTAGTTTTGCAGGGGGCTGGGAATTGGAACCCCAGGTCAGTAAGTGAAGGATTAGAACCGAAGGTCGATATCAGTGAAAGTATGGCCAGGCAAAATCAAATTAACAGGTATTATGAGACATATCGTTTCAATGGTGTGTATTTGAATGTCAGGAATATTATGGACAAAGGTGATTAACATAGAACATAGATCAGTACATGGATCTACAATGTTGTGGCCATTATAGAGACTTTGTTGAGAGATGGGCAGGGATGCACAATTAATCTACCAGGCTTTTGAAGTTTTTGAAAAGATAGAGAAGGAGGTAAAAGAGGTGCGAGTTGGGCTACCAGTCGGGGACAATATTACAGCTGCACTCAGGAGAGATCTAGTAGAGGGTTCAGATGCTGAGTGCATTTGGGTAGAACTCAAGAACAGGAAGGGAGCAATCAAACTAATGGGATTGTACTACTACCTAGTGTTGGGTAATGAGTCTATTCAGGTGGCTGCCCCCTCAGTGGGTGAGCAGTTAGCTGACAGGGACCACAACTCTCTCACTTTTAAGATAGTTATAGATAAGGATGGGGTATTTTTTAATCAGAGAAGGGAAAATTACGAGGGTATTATGCAGGGACTCAGAACAGTTAATTGGAAATAACTTTTCTTCTGCAAAATCCATATCACACATGGGGAGAGTGTTTAAAGATCAATTGCACAGAGTACAGGAAAGGTATATTCCTCTTAGAGGGAAGGACAGGGATGGAAAGAGAAGGGAAACTTGGGTGCCCACAGAAGTGATAAATTTAGTCAAGAAGAAAAAGGAAAAGTATGTCAAATTTTGGAAGTCAGGATCAAATGGAGTAGATGAAGGTTATACAGAATCCAGAAAAGAACTAAAAAAGGAAATTTATGAAAACAAGAGGGGCCATGAGAAGTCAATGGCAAGTAGAATTAAGGTGAATGCCAAAGTACCCTGTACATACATCAAGATAAGAAGATAACTTGGGAGAGGGGAGGACACCTCAAGGATAAACAGAGAATCATTTGCTTGGATGTGCAGGATATGAGTGAAATACATCATAAGTACTTTGCTTCAGTATTTACCAATGGGGAAAGATTTGGACTCGGCGACAATGCTGCATGCATAAATATGTTAGGGAGCTTGGAGGGCAAGGAGGTAGATCCCTGTCTCAGAGGCCAATGTTAAGCTGCCTTTAAAGAGAGTGAACTCTCGCAAGGTGGAACGTCCCGATGGCGTACCTTCTAAGACACTGAAAACCTGTACCAACTAACTGGCGGGGGTATTCAAGGGCATTTTCAACCTCTCACTGCTATGGGCAGATGCTTCCACTCGTTTCAGAAAAGCAACAATTATACGAGTGCCTAAGAAGAATAATGTGAGCTGCCTTAATGACTATGGTCTGGTAGCACTTACATCTACAGTGATGAAATCCTTTGAGAGGTTGGTGATGACACGACTGAACTCCTGACTCAGCAAGATCCTGGACCCATTGCAATTTGCCTATCGCCACAAGTGTTCAACAGCAGATGCAATCTCAGTGGCTCGTCACACGGCTTAACACCACCTGGACAGCACAAACACCGATGACAAGACTATTGCTCAGCATTTAATGCCATCATTCCCATAATCCTGATTGAGAAGTTGCAGAACCTGGGCCTCTGTCCCTCCCTCTGCAATTGAATACTCAGCTTCCTAACCGGAAGGCCACAATCTGTGCGGATTGGTGATAACCTCTTCTCTTTGCTGGCAATCAACACTGGTGCACCTCAGGGGTGTGTGCTTAGACCACTGCTCTACTCTCTCCATACTCTTGACTGCGTGGCTAGCAACAGCTCAAATATCATCTATAAATTTGCTAATGATATAACCATTGTTGGTAGAATCTCAGGTGGTGATGAGAGGTCCTACAGGCATGAGATATGCCAACTAATGGAGGGGTGCCACAGCAACAACCTGGCACTGAATGTCAGTAAGACGAAAGAGCTGATTGTGCACTTCCAGAGGGGTACGACGAACGAGCACATACCAATCCTCATGGAGGGATCAGAAGAGGAGAGATGAAGCAGTTTCAAGTTCACGGGTGTCAAGATTTCTGAGGATCTAACCTGGTCAAAACATATCAATGCCTTTATAAAGAAGGCCAGACAGCAGCTATACATCATTTTGAATTTAAAAAGATTTTGTAAGTCAACAAATACACTCAAAAACGTCTATAAATGTACCGTGGAGAGTATTCTGACAGGCTGCACCACTGTCTGGTAAGGGGAGGGGTGGTGGTGGAGGACGGAAAGAAGTTGCAGAGGGTCATAAATTGAGTCGGCTCCATCTTGGGTACTTGCCTACAATTTACCCAGGAGATCTTCAAGGAGCGCTGTCTCAGAAAGGCAGCATCCAATATTGAGAACCTCCAGAGCCCAGGGCATTCCCTTTTCTCACTATTCCCATCAGGTAGGAGGTACAAAAGCCTGAAGGCGCACATTCAGCGTTTCAGGAAAAGCTTCCAGTCTGCTATCCGATTCCTAAATGGACTTTGAACCCTTGGACACTCCCTAACTTTTTAATATATGTTATTTCTGTGTTTTTGCATGATGTTAATCTAATCAATTTTCCTATACTGTAATTGATTTACTTCTTTATTTATTATTATTTATTATATTATATATTTAATTTAGTTTTTTTCTTCTTCTGTGTTATGTATTGCATTGAACTGCTGCCTCCAAGTTAACTAACTTGATTCTTATTCTGATAATAAGGGTAATGACACAATTGTATTGGAGACTTCAATATGTAATGGGATTGGGAAGGTCAGGTTGGTGTTGATTCACAGGAGAGGGAATTTGTTGAATGCCCATGAGATGGCTTTTTAGAGCAGCTTCTGCTTGAGCCTGCTCGGTGAAAACCTATCTTTAGACTGCGTGTTGAGTAATAGCCCCGATCTCATTAGGGAGCTTAATGTGAAGGAACCCTTAGGAGACAGTTATCATAATATGATTGAATTCATACTGCAATTTGAGAGGGTGAAGCATTACTCACATATATCATATCCCAATGGAATAAAGTGATTTACAGAGGCATGAGAGAGGACCTTGCCCGAGTGGATTGGAGCCCAGGTGGATTGGAAGTTGATACTGGCAGGGATTACAGCAGAGCAGAGGTGGCTGAAGTTTCTGGGAATATTGCACAAGGTGCAGGATAGCTGTGTTGCACAGAGAAAGATGGTCTCACATTGACAGGAGTACCTACAAGGTAGGATAAAAAAGTTTTTTTT
Source organism: Mobula birostris (assembly GCF_030028105.1). Taxonomy (NCBI): domain Eukaryota; kingdom Metazoa; phylum Chordata; class Chondrichthyes; order Myliobatiformes; family Myliobatidae; genus Mobula; species Mobula birostris. The sequence continues at coordinate 28,913,702 of NC_092397.1, forward strand.
TCGTTATATATCAAGTAAAAGGGAGTTGAGGGTTGTTATTGAACCAATGGCAAATGATGCTGGTAAGATAGTACTGGGGGACAAAAAATAGAAGATGAACTTAATGAGGACTTCACATCTGTCTTCACTGTAGAAGATGCTAGCTATTGTGACGAGAATACACATAAATTAAGATGTTTGCTGGCCTGGGCTAGCACCAGAGGCATCAGCAGTTGGTCTGCCACCTGTCCTCAGGGGAAGGAGAGATAAGGAACACAATGAAGCAGCATCTGGAGATGTGTAATGAAGGGACGGAAGAGAGAGATATCTACAGCGGCTCCCCCTTTGAACCCTGAACTGTTTGAAGTGATGGACAGGCGATCTGGAGATGTGTAAGGAAGGGACGGGAGAGAGAGAGCTGTCTAGAGCGGCTCCCCCTTTGAACCCTGAACTGTTTGAAGTGATGGACAGGCGATACCCCAGCAGGGGGATAAAAAGGGACAGGTTCGCTAAGGCAAGACACACACGACACCCGAGGTAACGAGACCCTGGAAGCGGTGCGCCTATCACAAGTCGGTGGAAAGCTCTTGGACGGCTGATCGGGGGATCAGCCTTAAACGCACAGAGTGGAAAGGTACGATCAGCGGGAACCCAGTGTGTGTCCACCCTTGCTTGGGTGCCGGGTTCACTGCAGAGGATCGACCGCATCTGGAGGAGGGGTCACAGTCGGTGACCTCAGGTGATATCACAAAGGACCCGCCCGAAAGCTGCTTGTGAGCAATATCGCAGGTCTGTGAGTGGAAGCCGTTCTGAATGATCAGTCGTTCTCATTCTCTCTCTCCCTCCCCCCACGTTGTCCATCACCATGGCAACGATTACTGCGAACTGAACTAAATTGGACTGAACTTTGTGTCACTTTGAAATCGGTCATTTACCCCTAGACAATGATAGAGCTTGATTGATGCTGTTATCTTAATTCTGTGCACATGTGTGTTTATCATTGCTGAACTGTTGCATTTATTATCCTTTTGATTACTGTGTTGCTTGTTTCTTTAATAAAACTTTCTTAGTTCTAGTAATCCAGACTCCAACTGAGTGATCCATTTCTGCTGGTTTGGCAACCCAGTTACGGGGTACGTAACACTATGTACCAGAGTTTTGTGAGTATCAGGGAGCAGGAGTAAATGCAATTGTTAATAAAAAAACAAAAAGTGCTAGGCAAACTCAGAGGTGTTAAGGTGGATGTCACCAGGGACTACATCTCAGATTCCTGAGAGAGGTGGCTGAGGAGATAATGGTTATGATCTTTCAAGAATCACTTGATTCTGGCATGGTCCTAGGGGACTGGGAGATTGCAAATGTCACTCCACTCTTTTAGAAGGGAGAAAGGCAAAAGGAAGGAAATGAGAGGCCAGTTAGCCTAACCTTAGTGGTTGGGAAAGTACTGGTGTCTTATTAAGGATGAGGTCTCGAGGTACTTGTAGAGGGATGATAAATTAAGTCACAGGCAGCATGATTTCTATGAAGGGGAATCTTCCTTGATAAATCAGTTAGAATTCTTCAGGGAAGTAACAAGCACTGTGGACAAAGTGATTTTCAGAAGGTGTTGAAAAGGTGCCACACATTAAGCTGCAAAACAAGATAAAATCCTAGAGCATTACAGGAAAGATACTCGCATTGATAGTGGAATGGCCGACAGGCAGGAGGCAGAGAGTGAGAATTAAAGAGGCCTTTTGTGGTTGGCTTGCACTGACTGGTGGTGTTCCTCAGGGGTCTGTATTGGGACTGCTACTTTTCACAGTGTTTATCAATGATTTAGTTAATCGAATTGAAGGGTTTGTGGCAAAGTTTGCAAATGATATGAAGGTAGGTGGAGGGGTAAGTAATGCTGATGAAGCAATGTGTTTGCAGCAGGACTTAGAGAAGTTGGAAGAATAGGCAAAAAAGTGGCAGATGGAATACAGTGTTGGAAAAGGTATGATAATGAATTTTGGTAAAAGGAATGATAGTGCAGACTTATCTAAATGGGGAGAAGGTTCAGGCATCAGAGGTGCAGAGGGACATAGATGTCCTCATGAAAGACATCAAAAAAGTTATTTCATAGGCTGAGTCTGTGGTAAAGAAGGTAAATGCAATGTTGGCATTTATTTCAAGGGGAACAGAATACAAAAGCAAAGAGATAGTTCTGTGCCTTTATATGCCACTAGCCAGGCCTCACTTGGAGTAAGCTTTTGGGCCTCATATCTTAGAAAGGATGTGTTGTCATTGGAGACAGTCCAGCGGAGGTTCACGAGGATGATTACAGGAATGAAGGGGTTCACATATGAGGAACGTTTGTCAACCTTCAGATGACTCACCGGAATTGAGAAGAATACGGTTCATCTAAATGAAACTTACCAAATGTTGAAAAGAATAGATAGGGTGGATATGGAGAGGATGTTTCCCATTGTAACGCACTGTAAGGGTTCACTGCTAATGGAAAGGTTTTTTTGTAATGTTCACCGCTGGAGTAACCGTTTCTCTGTAGCAGCAATGTTTGGGTTATGGCTGGAGATAACAGGACTTGGATGCATGTTAGCCAATCAGGATTTTGTTGCCCTGTCTTGTGATTCTGGAAGGGTGTGGAAAAGTTAGGGCAGACATACTTGGAGATAGGATTACTATGTGAAACAGTGAGTTAGCCATTGCAAAGATCGGGCTGAGAGAAGGGCAGGACTGATGGTTAAACATTCCAGGATTCAGATGATTCAAACAGTCCAGAGAGAGGTGAATGATGTTGGGGAGCTGCACTGCTGATCAGGCAGAATGTCACAAAGTTGAGGTCCTCCAAGATGCTCATCCCGTAAGACAATGTAGGTAGAAGTCAGAAATACGGAAGGTGAAATCACTGTATTGGGATGATACTGTAGGCCTACCAACAGACAGTGAGAGAGATTAACATATGTCAGCAGGTTATGGTCTGATAAAATATCAATAGATTTGCCGTACTGGGGTGATTAATCTCCCCAGAATTACTAGGGCTCCCTTACTGCCTGAGGCTTGGATGGGGCTTTATTTGTTAGGTGTGTTCAGAAAGGTTTCCTGAAACAGCATCTAGATGGTCACCAGGGAGGGGGATATACTTCACTTAGTCTTGGTAATAAGCCGATAGAGATGTTTGCAGTTTAATTGGGAAAGATTTAAGGATTATAAATCTGAAGGGTTTCAGATGGTTATTGATAAGGATAGACCTACAGGTCGATGAATGTAGGTTTGTGGATGGCAAGTTACATCAGAATTGGAAAGGAATCTTAGAGGGTAGTCTGGAAGTCAATGTTGCCGTTTTCCATCTGGCATGTCAGAGTCACTCACAGTCCAGTCGGTCAGAATTCCGGATTTCCCTGTCCATGTTAGGAAGGTAGAAAAGGACGGGGACTTTCAGGAACTTAGGAAGATGAAAGATACTGTATTTGTTTAAAAAAGTAGGAGGAGTCATATGTCAGATTTAGAAAGCTGAAATTGGACAGGACATTGGAAAAACATATAGGAAGCAAGAAACAAGTCAGACTGTGAATCAGAGAAATGGCTTATGAGGTGAAGTGTACTCTGCAAAGTCAAATTTCAGAGGTTTTCTTCAGAATTCCTCTCCCTGTTGCATAGGTGTAATGTCAGTTATGGCAGAGACATTTTCTGCCTGAGAATCTGGGAGATCCTGGAGTCGGTCGGTGTCACTGATAACTTCATATGAGGGAATTTGCAGTAGCTGCAGTTCCTGACTGAAAACGTGATGGAAATGGAGGTGGTGATTGACAATTCGAAGATAGGTGGAGGGACAGGTAGTGTTGTAGAAGCAGTGAATCTGCAGGAGGACAGACAGATTCGGAGAATGGACAAAGCAGTGCCAGATGCCGGGAACTGTATGGTCATGTGTATAAGCAGTAATGGTGTAGGCTATTTTCTAAGCAGGTTAAAAATTCAAAAAAGCGGATGTGCAAAGGGACTTGGGAGTTCTCCTGTAGGATTCCTAAAGGTTGCCTTGCAGATGAGTTTTTGGTAAGGAAGACAAATCAAACATTATCAATCATTTCAAGAGGACAAGTAAACAAAAGCAAAATTTAATGTTTTTTTGTAATATAATTTGTATTGAATTTTCAAAAAGTATGCATGAAAAAAATAGAATCTACTCTCCCCACTCCCCTTAACCCTCCCCCCCCCATATATAGTCCTACCTAAAAAGAAAGAAAGAAAAGAATCGCCTGGGTATTGGAAGGTTTCCACATGCTCCATGGGATTCAAAATAAATTTGGTATACTTATTCGTTACTTTCCCCAAGTGACCAAAGTCTTTATTGGAGCACTTAAATATGCCATCCTATCTTTTGTAAATAAGGGCGCCAAATATTCAAAAATGTTACATATTTATCTCTTAAATTATAAGTAATTTTTTCAAGTGGAATAGAACGAGCCATTTCATTATTCCAACGATCCATACTTACATAGGAATCAGATTTCCAAGTAACTGCTATAGTCTTCTTAGCTACTGCCAATGCAATTTTTATAAATTCTTTCTGATATTTATTCAATTTAAGTTTCGGTTTTATCCCTTCAATATCACCTAATAGAAATAATACAGGGTTATGTGGAAGTTGAGTTCCAGTAATTTGTTCCAATAAGATTCTTAAATTTATCCAAAAGGGTTGAATTTTAAAACAAGACCAAGTAGAATGTAAAAAAAGTACCAATTTCTTGATTACACCAAAAACATTTATCAGATAGATTTGAATTTAATCTATTCATTTTTTGCGGTGTAATATATAATTGGTGTAAAAATGATATTGTACTAATCTAAGTCGAACGTTTATTGTATTTGTCATACTGTCAAGACAAAGTCTTGACCAATTTGTTTCATCAATATTAATATTCAGATCTGTTTCCCATTTTTGCTTTGACTTATGGGTTCCTTGTCAAATTATACATACAAGAAATAAATTTTTTAATTTTCCCTCTTTGTATTAAAATTTCAATTTCATTAGGTTTTGGCAAAAACATTGTTTGACCCAGCTTACCTTTTAAGTAAGCCTTTAATTGAAAGTAACAAAAGAAAGTATTATTAGATATTTTATATTTATCCTTTAATTGTTCAAATGACATCAATATACTTCGTTCAAAACAATCTCCTATAAATTTAATCCCTTTTTGGTACCAATTATATAAAAGTTGATTGTCCATTGTAAAAGAAATAAGTCTGTTTTGGAACAAAGGTCTCCTTGCTAATAGAGATTTCTGTGTTTCATTATCAACATTTATCTTATTCCATAGATCAATCAAATGTGTTAATATAGGAGATTCTTTCTTTTCCCGTATCAATTTAGATTCCCATTTATATATAAAATCTTCAGGTCTATTTTCTCCTATCTTGTCTAGTTCTATTTTAATCCATGCTGGTTTTCGATCATCGAAGAAAGATGCAATAAATCTAAGTTGATTTGCTTTATAATAGTTTTTAAAATTTGGAAGTTGTAACCCTCCTAACCCAAATTTACATGTCAATTTTTCCAATGATATTTTTGATATTTTACCTTTCCAAAGAAACTTTCTCACACATTTATTTAACTCCTGAAAAAATTTCTGTGGCACTTGTATTGGTAATGTTTGAAACAAATACTGTAATCTAGGAAAAATATTCATTTTTACAACATTGACTCTACCTACTAATGTTATTGGTAATATCATCCATTTGTCAAGATCTTCTTGAATTTTTTTCAATAGTGGTAAATAATTAAATTTATATAAATTCTTTACATCATTATCAAGTCTTACACCTAAATACTTTATACCATTTACCGGCCATCTAAATTGGGTTACTAATCGACATTGACTATAGTCTCCTTTAGTAAGAGGTAAAATTTCACTTTTATCCCAATTTATTTTGTAACCTGATACCTTCCCATATTCATCCAATCTAGAAGATAATTTATGTAACGAATATTGTGGGTTTGTTAAATAGATCAAAACATCATCAGCAAAAAGATTAATTTTATATTCCTCCTGATTAACTCTAAAACCCATAACATCTGGATCAATTCTAATTAGTTCTGCTAATGGCTCTATCGCCAATACAAATAAAGCAGGTGATAGTGGACAACCTTGTCTAGTTGACCTTTTTAACTGGAATGGTGTTGAAATTTGAGAGTTTGTCACAACTTTAGCTTTAGGGTTAGAATTTAAAGTTTTAATCCAATTTATAAAAGATGTTCCTAACCCATATTTTTCTAGTACTTTAAATAAAAAATCCCATTCTAATCTATCAAATGCTTTTTCTGCATCCAAAGCTACTACTATACTCTTCTCATCCCTTTTTTGTGCCAAATGAATTATACTGAGTAGCCGGGTTACATTATCTGCCAATTGTCTATTTTTAATAAATCCTGTTTGATCCATATGTATTAATTTTGGTAAATATTTAGATAATCTATTCGATAAAATTTTTGCTATTATTTTATAATCCGTATTCAATAAAGAAATAGGCCTGTATGATGCTGGTTTCATAGGATCTCTGTCTTTTTTTGGCAATACTATTACAATCGCTGTTGAAAAAGATTCTGGAAGTTTCTGTATTTTTTCTGCTTGACGTATTAGTTCCATAAAAAGAGGAAACAATAAATCTTTAAATTTTTTATAAAATTCAGGTGGAAAACCATCTTCTCCTGGAGATTTATTACTTTGGAGTGATCCTAAAGCTTCTTCAACTTCTTTTAATGTAAAAGGCATATCTAATCCCTTCTGTTCTTCCAAATTCAATTTTGGAAGAGAAACTTGTGATAAAAACCTTTCTATCTCATTAACATCATTTTGGGATTCTGATTGATATAATTCAGAATAGAAATTTTTAAAGGTTTCATTTATTTCAAGAGGTTTACAAGATATTTTATTTGCCCTTGTTCTAATTGCATTTATTGTTTTGGAAGCTTGTTCTGTTTTCAACTGCCAGGCAAGAATTTTATGTGCTCTCTCACCTAACTCATAATACCTTTGTTTAGTTCTTATAATTGCTTTTTCCGTTCTATATGTCTGAAGCGTATTAGGGGCCAGATAAAAAGTTATACGTCTAAAATTAAGAAAGAATATATGGCAGAACTAGATCAATTGGAAAAAGGGATTACAAAAATAGAAAAAGAATCTCAAAGATATATGTCAGAAGAAAAACGAAAACAACTTGTCAATAAGAAGTAGCAAAATTTAATGTTGAGGTTCAACAAGGCATTGGTCAGACTGTACTCAGAATATTATAAGCAGTTGTGGGCCCGTTATCTCAACAAAGGTATCCTGGCATTAGAAAGGCTCTAAAGAATTTCACGGGATTGATTGGTGAAAATAAAGGTTAATGCTTGAGGTGAGATTGGTGGCTCTAGGCCTGTACTCACTGGAGTTCATTAGAAATAGGGGGAATTTCATTGAGACCTATTGAATATTGAAATACCAATATAGAGTGGATGTCGAGAAGATGTTTAATCTCTCCTTCTACCAGTACAGAGTGCCCTCCTGCTTCAAATTATCCACATTGTCCCTGTACCAGAAAAGACCAAGGTAACATGCCTCAGTTGGTGTCCTGTCACACACTGCAATAACAAGCAAATGCTTTGAGAGGCTGGTCAAGGATTACATCTGCAGCTTACTATCACCCAAACTGGACCCCCTACAATTCCCCTACCGACATAACCAATCGACCAACGACGCAATAGCCACTGTTCAACACACAGTCCTTACACATCTGGAGAAGAAGATTGCTTGTATGAGAATGCTGTTCTTGGAGTGCAGTTCAGCATTCAACATCATAATTCCATCCAGGCTCGACAAGGAGCTCAGAGACCTCGATCTTGACACTGTCTTGTGCAGCTGTATCCTGAACTTCCTGTCAGACCACCAACAGGTGGTAAGAGTGGGCTCCCTCACCTCCACCCCTCTGACTCTCAATACAGGAGCCCCTCAGGGCTGTCTTCTGTGCCCCCTCCTTTACTCCCTGTACACCCATGACTGCATCGTCACCCACAGCTCTCATCTGCTAATTGAATTTGCCAACGACTCTTCATTGAGTGGCCTTATCTCAGACAATAATGAGGCGGCCAACAGGGAAGAAGTCATCTCTCTGACACAGTGGTGTCAAGAAAAGAACCTCTCCCTCAAGGTCGCAAAAACAAAGGAGCTGGTTGTGGATTACAGGAGGAATGGAGACGGGCTAGGCCCTATTGACATCAGTGGATCTGGAGTTGAGAGGGTGCCTAGCTTTATGTTCCTCAGCATCCACATCATCATGGACCTCACGTGATGGGTACACACCAGCTGTGTGGTGAAAAAGGCACAACAGCACCTGTTTCACTTCGGACAGTTTGCAAAGTTTGGCTTGAGCCCCAAAATCCTAAAAACTTTCTACATGGGCACAATTCAGAGCATCCTGACTGGCATGGGAACTGTACCTCCCTTAAATGCAGGACTTTGCAGAGAGTGGTACAGACAGCCTAGCGCATCTGTAGTTGTGAACTTCCCATGATTCAGGACCTTTACAAAGACACGTGTGTACAAAGGGCCCGTAGGATCATTGGGGACCCAAGTCACCCCAACCACAATCTATTCCAGCTGCTGCCATCCGGGAAGTGGTACTGCAACATAAAATCCGGGACCAACAGGTTCCGGGACTGCTTCTTCCACCGGGCCATCAGACTAATTAATTCAGACTGATTTAAGTGTATTCTATATTACATTGACTGTTTGCTTTATTATAAATTATTATCAATTCCTATAATTGCACATTGCACATTTAGATGGAGAAGTAACGTAAAGATTTTTACTTCATCTATGTAAAGGATGTAAGAAATAAAGTCAATTCAATTCAATTTATTCCTATAGTGGAGGCGTCTATGACCAGAGTGCACAGTCTCAGAGAAGAGGGATATCCATCTAGAACAGAAATGAAGAGGAATTACTTCAGGTTGTGGGTAGTGAAACTGGAATTCATTACCACAGACTGCAGTGGAGGACAAGCCATTCAGTATAAAATAAAGGTTGATAGATTTTTGATTCGTCAGTGCATCAATGGGGTGTGTGGAAAAGGCTAGAGAATGGTGTGAAGCGGGATTAAAAAAACACCTCGGCCATTCTGGAATGGTGAAGCAGACTGGATTTGGTTGAATGGCCTAATTCTGTCACTACCCCTTGTGGTCCGATCACAGCCATAACAGAAACGTGGCTGAGGGAAGGGCAGAATGGGCAGCTCAATGTTCCAGGATACAAAGATGCAGGGAAGAGGGGAGGAGGAGTTAACAACTTGAATGCAGAGGACATAATAATGATCTGTAGGGAGAGCATCATTCTTACCTGAGTTGTCTGTTGAGGCCCTATCAGTACCACTTAGATATAAGGATTCGGTATTATAGAAACCCTAACAGTCAGCAGCAATTGGAGTCACAGATATGTAGAGAGACTGCAGTTGTAAACATCATAAGGTAGTATTAGAAAGAGATTTTAACTTCCTCATATTGACTGGACCTTTCATAGTGTAAAAGGCATGGAGCTGAATTTGTGAAATGTGTTTAAGAAAGTTTCCTTCATCAAGACAGAGATGAACACTGCTTGAGAGGGCGCAACACTGGGACTGCTTCTGAGAAATGATGGAGGTCAGTGGCAGAATTGTCTGTCGGTGAGCAGTCTGGCTCCAATAACCAGAATTCTCATAGATTTTCAATGGTTGTTGTGAACAATGCAATCCATTAAAAAGTTAAATTCCCAAACAGGACCAGAACACAGTTAGGAGCTATTAAGCGGGATCTTGCAGTGGTTGACAAGAAAGATGCATCTGGCAAGTAGGAAACCTATAAAAGTGTGATGTCAGGAGTTTGGGGCCTTCTTGTTCCTTTTAGGGTAAAGAACAAGGCTCACTGGTTGATGAGAAATACCGAGGCCATGGTTGAAAAACTGGAAACAGCCTGCTTACATTTACTCTTGAGCCCAATGAAATTAGCTTCAGTCACCTTCACTTGCCCCATCATTCAACTATTTGCACAAGCAACAAACTTACTTTCAAGGCCACCTCGTCGCATATTCTCGATATTTATTGATTATTTAATTATTGTTCCTTCTTTTTGTACTTGCACTGTTTGTTGTGTACAAGCCCAGTCTCTCTAACCTCTCTGCGTAAGACAGTCCGGACATCCCAGGAATTAACCTAGTGAACCGACGTTGCACCTCCTCCACAGCCAGGATGTCCTTCCTTAACCCTGGAGACCAAGACTGCACACAATATTCCAGGTATGGTCTCACCAGGGCCCTGTACAAATGCAAAGGATTTCCTTGCTCTTGTACTCAATTCCCTTTGTAATAAAGGCCAACATTCCATTAGCCTTCTTCACTGTCTGCTGCACTTGCTCATTCACCATCAGAGACTGATGAACAAGTACTCCTAGATCTCTTTGTATTTCTCCCTTACCTAACTCCACACAGTTCAGGTAATAATCTGCCTTCCTGTTCTTGCTCCCAAAGTGAATAACCTCGCACTTATTCACATTGAACGCCATCTGCCAAGTTTCTGCCCACTCACCCAGCCTATCCAAGTCACCTTGAATTCTCCTAACATCCTCATCACATGTCACACTGCCACCCAGCTTAGTATCATCAGCAAACTTGCTGATGTTATTCACAATGCCTTCCTCTAAATCATTGACGTAAATCGTAAACAGCTGTGGTCTCAATACTGAGCCCTGTGGCACCCCACTAGTCACCACCTGCCATTCCAAGAAACACCCATTCACTGCTACCCTTTGCTTTCTATCTGCCAACCAGTTTTCTATCCATGTCAATATCCTCCCCACAATGCCATGAGCTCTGATTTTACCCACCAATCTCCTATGTGGTACCTTATCAAATGCCTTCTGAAAGTCAAGGTACACCACATCCATTAGATATCCCGTGTCTATCTTCCTGGTTACATCCTCGAAAAACTCCAATAGATTAGTCAAGCATGATTTGCCCTTGGTAAATCCATGCTGGCTCGGCCCAATCCTATCAATGTTATCAAGATATGCCGCTATTTCATCTTTAATAATGGACTCTAGCATCTTCCCCACTACTGATGTTAGGCTAACAGTTAGTTCTCTATTTTCTCCCTCCCTCCTTTCTTAAAAAGTAGGATAACATTAGCCATTTGCCAATTCTCAGGAACTGGTCCTGAATCTAAGGAACATTTGAAAATGATCACCAATGCATCCGCAATTTCCAGAGCCACCTCTTTTAGTACCCTAGGATGCAGACCATCTGGACCTGGGGATTTGTTAGCCTTCAGTCCCATCAGTCTACTCATCACCGTTTCTTTCCTAATGTCAATCTGTTTCAGTTCCTCTGTTACCCTATGTCCTTGGCCCATCCATACATCTGGAAGATTGCTTGTGTCTTCCCTAGTGAAGACAGATCCAAAGTACTTATCAAATTCGTCTGCCATTTCTCTGCTTCCCATAACAATTTCTCCCAGTTCATTCTTCAAGGGCCAAACATTGTTCTTAACTATCTTACTTCTCTTCACATACCTATGTTACGTACCCCGTAACTGGGTTGCCAAACCAGCAGAAATGGATCACTCAGTTGGAGTCTGGATTACTGGAACTAAGAAAGTTTTATTAAAGACATAAGCAACACAGTACTCTAATACTAAGGATATTAATGCAACAGGTTAGCAATGAATAAACACACATGTACACAGAACTAGGATAATAGGAACAATCAAGCTCTATTGTCGTCTAGGGGTAAATGACCAGTTTCAAAGTGACAGAGTTCAGTTTAGTTCAGTTCGCAGTAATCGCCGACGCCGTGGGAGAGAGAGAGAGAGAGAGCGAATGAATATTCAAATCGGAGTCCAAACAGACCTTCGATATTCCTCACAGTCAGTTTTCGGGCGAGCCCTTTGTAATGTCTCCTGAGGTCACCAACTGTGACCCCTCCGTTTCAGATACGATCATTCCTCTGCAGTGAACCTGGCACCCAGGCAAGGGCGGACACACACCAGGTTCCCGCCGATCGTACCTTTCCACCCTGTGCGTCTATGGCTTGGTCCCGCGACAACCCTCCAAAACTCCCACCGACTTGTGGGAGGCGCACCGCTTCCAGGGTCTCGTTACCTCGTGGTGTCATGTGTGCTGCCTTAGCGAACCTGTCCCTTTTTATCCCCCTGCTGGGGTATCGCCTGTCCATCACACTTCAAACAGTTCAGGGTTCAAAAAGGAGCCGATCTTGACAGTTCTCAGACCAGTGTCTCCTTCCGTTAAACTCTCTCGTCTCTTCATTAACATTTCCGAATGCTGCTCCATTGTCTTCCTTATCTCTCTTTCTCCTGAAGACAGGTGGCAGATCAACTGCTGATCCCACTGGTGCCAGCACAGGACAGTTAACATCTTAGTCTATGTGTACTTTTTGTAACCCTCTTTCGTCACACCCCTCACCTTTAAGGAATTTTACCGGGGTAAAAATTACAAACATGAATACATTATTAGATACACACAAATATACATCTTCATCAGCTATTTGGCTAATACAGAGAATTTTAAGTTGTCAACACCTGTCAGACAGTCAGCAATCACATTTTCTGTTCCTTTTATATGTGTTATTAATAATCCCCTAAACCAAACTCCAACTTAGCAAACTTCATAGTGGCTGAAAACACTGATGAATCGCGATCAGTGTAACCTCTCATTGGGTTTTGTCCCAGACCACGATAACAAGGGTCATCCCATCCCGACTTAGTTTTCTCTCGCAACGGCTTAGTAGGAGGGGGAGGGGTAGTAACCACAGAGTTGTTGCAAAACTTCCTACAGTATCCCACCATCTCCAAGAGCCTTCTGAGGGCCCTCTTGTCTGTCGGGGTTGGGATGTCAGAGATAGCCCGCACCTTAGCTTGCATCGCTGCCAGCTGCCCGTGTTACCACAATTCCCAGATAAGTGACCTTCGTGTGGCCAAACTCATTTTTTTCAAGGTTCATTATCAAGCTGGCTTCAGACAGCCGTATTACATCGCCAATATACACTTATGTATTCGTTTGCCCTTTCGTCACTGAATTACTCATTCTATAGGGTGTTGCTCACTAGGCTGAGCTAGCGTAACAAACACCACCCAACGTCCCAGTTCTTTGCATCACCTCAGGACAATCAAACACACCTGTGTGAGCCATTTAATTACTTCTCCTAAAGAGTCGCTTTGTTCAGGGATTAAGGGAGATACCTTATCAGCAGAGCTGGCCAAAACAATAGCCTTCTCCCATCTGGTCGATACCATACTCATCTTTTCAAAATTTTTTTTTTCCTTATCAGGGGGACCCTAGCTTCATTGATTTCTGCGCTAACACCAACTAGGTTCGTTAGCATATCAAAAGCCTGTGATCGTCTCAGCTCGTGTCTGCAATAATCAATAACATCCTTCCTCTTGTGCAGCCAGTAACCCTCTTTCATGATTCCGCCGACTGTTTCCTTCAGCACCTCAAAATGTTCACCGAGGCGTACCTTGTGGGCCAGGTTAAAAATCTCATCCCCAGAGATTTTTGGCACCATCCCCCATTCCTCATCTGCGGTACTTGGTCTCCCTTCCTTCCTTAGCATCTCCCCCTTCACACCATAGCCTACTGGCTCTCTTCCTAACTCTGTTTCACAGCGAGCTGTTTCCTCGTCTCGCTCCTGTGCCTGTGTAAAGTCCTTCTTTTCTAATGATAAATCTACCTTAACTTCCCCACTTTCTCCTGTTTCATTGCATTCCTTCTTTTCACTTTCTACCCCCTCCTCGTACAAGGCTGGCAGAAACGTCTCAGCTAACTTTATATCAGCCTCTGCAGCCTTCCTCGACATCCGCCGAGTTACTGCGCAAACGGGATAAACCTGCGAGTCCATGGGTGGGGCCTCAATGCTGGCAGGCTGACTTGTCAATCTCACGGCTGGGAACACAATTCCCCCCGCGAGGTCATTACCGAGCAAGACTTCCACGCCTTTCATCGGTAATTCGGACCTCACCCCGATCGTGACTAGTCCAGAGACCAAGTTGCTTTGTAGGTGTATCTGGTGCAAAGGGACTGCCTCTGTCCCTTTCCCAATACCTTTGACCTTGACCTCCCCAGTCTGGGTCTCTGAACTAAACTCTAATACACACTTCAATATCTATGACTGACACGCTCCAGTATCTCTCCAGATCCGCACTGGAACTGGATTTAACCCCTCCTTCACCGACACCAATCCGGCCGAGATAAACCTCTCGCGCCCTTCCTGAACTTTTGCAGACCTTTCCTCTCCTAGTGGTTCGTTTACCAGCTCGATACAGCCAGTCGAAATCGCCGTTTTCCCTTTCCCCATCTCCTTCTTTGGGGCAAAGCACCTGGACGCAAAGTGTCCGACTTTCCCACAATTATAACAGACGACCCCAGGAGACTTCCTACCAGACTGCTCCCGGTCTACCTTATCCTTCTCACTAGTCCCCGACTTATTTTCTGACTTTTCTGGCAGACTCTCCCCACCGTCCTGACTACCCTTCTTGTAGCCTTTACTCGGGGCAAACTTCATTTTATGCGTCAGCGTGTACTCATCCGCTAACTTAGCAGTTGCGGCTAACGTGGCTGCCTCTTTCCCATCTAGGTAGGGTCTCATACCCTCAGGGACACAACCTTTAAACTGTTCAATCAGGATCAGCTGTAGCAGTCTGTCATAATCCCCATTGACCCCTTTCGAGGCAACCGACACTCACAATATGTCTGCATCTCACAGGCAAACTCTAAATACGTGCGGTCCCACTGCTTCCTCGCATTCCGGAACCTCTGCCGGTATGCCTCCGGGACCAACTCATAAATCCCGAGGATGGCCTCTTTCACCACCTCATACCTCTGGGCATCTTCCGCGGACAAAGCTGAGTAAGCTTGTTGGGCTTTCCCTTTCAGTACACTCTGAAGCAAAACAGCTCACTTATCCCTCGGCCAGTCCTGACTTATAGCAACATTTTCGAAATGGAGAAAGTACCGATCCACATCGGTATTGTCAAATGGGGGAACCAGGCTAACCTCCTGGGTCGCCCGGAACTCTCCACCTTGGTTCGGCACGGGCCCATGCTCTGCCATCATCTTTAACTTCTCCAGCTCAAATTCCCTTTCCCTCTGCCTCTCTTCTCACTCCAATTATTTATCCCTCTCTTCTCGCTCCAACTGTCTGTCCCTCTCTTCTCGTTCCAACTGTCTGTCCCTCTCTTCTCGTTCTAACTGTCTGTCCCTCTCTTCTCGTTCTAACTGTCTGTCTCTCTCTTGCCGTTCTAACTGTCTCTCTCTCTCTCCTGCCTTTCTAACTGTTTCTCTTTCTCCTGCCTTTCTAACTGACTCTCTTCGTGTTCTAGCTGCCGTACCCAGAACTCGTGCTCGAGTCTCAGTTTTTCAATCTGCACCTGTACTGCGCCTCCATCAGGTTTTCCAATAGATATCACCTCCAGCTCCCCTTGGGGAAACACACCTTTAGTTACATAGTGCTCTACGATAGCTCTGTGTATCTCCTCTCTCCTCATTGTCGACTTCCCCTTAACAAGATTCAACCGTTTGGCCACAGCTGCCAATTCCGCTTTCCTGGCATCCTCTAATGCCTCCAAGGTTGGCGCCTTTAGAGATTCCTCAATCTCCATTTCTGCTGTTTGCCTTTTCTTTCTTTCGGGAATTTTAACCCAATCAATTTACTCCATCCCAAATTTAGCGTTCAAAATCGCGGACGAGAACCCCACTTATGTTATGTACCCCGTAACTGGGTTGCCAAACCAGCAGAAATGGATCACTCAGTTGGAGTCTGGATTACTGGAAGTAAGAAAGTTTTATTAAAGAAATAAGCAACACAGTACTCTAATAGTAAGGATATAAATGCAACAGGATAGCAATGAATAAACACACATGTACACAGATCTAGGATAATAGGATCAGTCAAGCTCTATCATCGTCTAGGGGTAAATGACCAGTTTCAAAGTGACAGAGTTCAGTTCGCAGTTATCGCTGTCGCCGTGGGAGAGAGAGAGAGAGAGAGCGAATGAATATTCAAATCGGATTCCAATCAGACCTTCGATATTCCTCACAGTCAGCTTTCGGGCGAGCTCTTTGTAATGTCTTCTGAGGTCACTGACTGTGACCCCTCCATTTCAGATACGATCATTCCTCTGCAGTGAACCTGGCACCCAGGCAAGGGCGGACACACACCAGGTTCCCGCTGATCGTACCTTTCCACCCTGTGCGTCTATGGCTTGGTCCCGCGACAGCCCTCCAAAACTCCCACCGACTTGTGGGAGGCGCACCGTTTCCAGGGTCTCGTTACCTTGTGGTGTCGTGTGTGCTGCCTTAGCGAACCTGTCCCTTTTTATCCCCCTGCTGGGGTATCGCCTGTCCATCACACTCCAAACAGTTCAGGGTTCAAAAAGGAGCCGATCTTGACAGTTCTCAGACCGGTGTCTCCTTCCGTTAAACTCTCTCGTCTCTTCATTAACATTTCCGAATGCTGCTCCATTGTCTTCCTTATCTCTCTTTCTCCTGAAGACAGGTGGCAGATCAACTGCTGATCCCACTGGTGCCAGCACAGGACAGTTAACATCTTAGTCTATGTGTACTTTTTGTAACCCTCTTTCGTCACACCCCTCACCTTTAAGGAATTTTACCGGGGTAAAAATTACAAACATGAATACATTATTAGATACACACAAATATACATCTTCATCAGCTATTTGGCTAATACAGAGAATTTCAAGTTGTCAACACCTGTCAGACAGTCAGCAATCACATTTTCTGTTCCTTTTATATGTGTTATTAATAATCCCCTAAACCAAACTCCAACTGAGCAAACTTCATAGTGGCTGAAAACACTGATGAATCGCGATCAGTGTAACCTCTCATTGGGTTTCGTCCCAGACCACGATAACAAGGGTCATCCCATCCCGACTTAGTTTTCTCTCGCAACGGCTTAGTAGGAGGGGGAGGGGTAGTGACCGCAGAGTTATTGCAAAACTTCCTACAGTATCCCACCATCTCCAAGAGCCTTCTGAGGGCCCTCTTGTCTGTCGGGGTTGGGATGTCAGAGATAGCCCGCACCTTAGCTTGCATCGCTGCCAGCTGCCCGTGTTACCACAATTCCCAGATAGATGACCTTCGTGTGGCCAAACTCATTTTTTTCAAGGTTCATTATCAAGCTGGCTTCAGACAGCCATATTACATCGCCAATATACACTTATGTATTCGTTTGCCCTTTCGTCACTGAATTACTCATTCTATAGGGTGTTGCTCACTAGGCTGACCTAGCGTAACAAACACCACCCAACGTCCTGGTTCTTTGCATCGCCTCGGGACAATCAAACACACCTGTGCGAGCCGTTTAATTACTTCTCCTAAAGAGTCGCTTTGTTCGGGGATTAAGGGAGATACCTTATCAGCAGAGCTGGCCAAAACAATAGCCTTCTCCCATCTGGTCGATACCATACTCATCTTTTCAAAAAATTTTTTTTCCTTATCAGGGGGACCCTAGCTTCATTGGTTTCCGCGCTAACACCGACTAGGTTCGTTAGCATATCAAAAGCCTGTGACCGTCTCAGTTCGCGTCTGCCATAATCAATAACATCCTTCCTCTTGTGCAGCCAGTAACCCTCTTTCATGATTCCGCCAACTGTTTCCTTCAGCACCTCAAAATGTTCACCGAGGGGTACCTTGTGGGCCAGGTTAAAAATCTCATCCCCAGAGATTTTTGGCACCATCCCCCATTCCTCATCTGCGGTACTTGGTCTCCCTTCCTTCCTTAGCATCTCCCCCTTCACACCATAGCCTACTGGCTCTCTTCCTAACTCTGTTTCACAGCGAGCTGTTTCATCGTCTCGCTCCTGTGCCTGTGTAAAGTCCTTCTTTTCTAATGATAAATCTACCTTAATTTCCCAACTTTCTCCTGTTTCATTGCATTCCTTCTTTTCACTTTCTACCCCCTCCTCGTACAAGGCTGGCAGAAACGTCTCAGCTAACTTTATATCAGCCTCTGCAGCCTTCCTCGACATCCGCCGAGTTACTGTGCAAACGGGATAAACCTGCGAGTCCATGGGCGGGGCCTCAATGCTGGCAGGCTGACTTGTCAATCTCACGGCTGGGAACACAACTCCCCCCGCGAGGTCATTACCGAGTAAGACTTCCACGCCTTTCATCGGTAATTCGGACCTCACCCCGATCGTGACTAGTCCAGAGACCAAGTTGCTTTGTAGGTGTATCTGGTGCAAAGGGACTGCCTCTGTTCCTTTCCCAATACCTTTGACCTTGACCTCCCCAGTCTGGGTCTCTGAACTAAACTCTAATACACACTTCAATATCTATGACTGACACGCTCCAGTATCTCTCCAGATCCGCACTGGAACTGGGTTTAACCCCTCCTTCACCGACACCAATCCGGCCGAGATAAACCTCTCGCGCCCTTCCTGAACTTTTGCAGACCTTTCCTCTCCTAGTGGTTCGTTTACCAGCTCGATACAGCCAGTCGAAATCGCCGTTTTCCCTTTCCCCGTCTCCTTCTTTGGGGCAAAGCACCTGGACGCAAAGTGTCCGACTTTCCCACAATTATAACAGACGACCCCAGGAGACTTCCTACCAGACTGCTCCCGGTCTACCTTATCCTTCTCACTAGTCCCCTGCTTATTTTCTGACTTTTCTGGCGGACTCTCCCCACCGTCCTGACTACCCTTCTTGTAGCCTTTACTCGGGGCAAACTTCATTTTATGCGTCAACGTGTACTCATCCGCTAACTTAGCAGTTGGCGGCTAATGTGGCTGCCTCTTTCTCATCTAGGTAGGGTCTCATACCTTCAGGGACACAACCTTTAAACTGCTCAATCAGGATCAGCTGTAGCAGTCTGTCATAATCCCCATCTACCCCCTTCGAGGCGCACCAATGCTCGCAACATGTCTGCATCTCACGGGCAAACTCTAAATACATGCGGTCCCACTGCTTCCTCGCATTCCGGAACCTCTGCCGGTATGCCTCCGGGACCAACTCATAAATCCCGAGGATGGCCTCTTTCATCACCTCATACCTTCCGCGGACAAAGCTGAGTAAGCTTGTTGGGCTTTTCCTTTAAGTACACTCTGAAGCAAAACAGCTCACTTATCCCTCGGCCAGTCCTGACTTATAGCAACATTTTCGAAATGGAGAAAGTACCGATCCACATCGGTATTGTCAAATGGGGGAACCAGGCTAACCTCCTGGGTCGCCCGGAACTCTCCACCTTGGTTCGGCACGGGCCCATGCTCTGCCATCATCTTTAACTTCTCCAGCTCAAATTCCCTTTCCCTCTGCCTCTCTTCTCACTCCAATTATTTATCACTCTCTTCTCGTTCCAACTGTCTGTCCCTCTCTTCTCGTTCCAACTGTCTGTCCCTCTCTTCTCGTTCTAACTGTCTGTCTCTCTCTTGCCGTTCTAACTGTCTCTCTCTCTCCTGCCTTTCTAACTGTTTCTCTTTCTCCTGCCTTTCTAACTGACTCTCTTCGTGTTCTAGCTGCCGTACCCAGAACTCGTGCTCGAGTCTCAGTTTTTCAATCTGCACCTGTACTGCGTCTCCATCAGGTTTTCCAATAGATATCACCTCCAGCTCCCCTTGGGGAAACACACCTTTAGATACATAGTGCTCTACGATAGCTCTGTGTATCTCCTCTCTCCTCATTGTCGACTTCCCCTTAACAAGATTCAACCGTTTGGCCACAGCTGCCAATTCCGCTTTCCTGGCATCCTCTAATGCCTCCAAGGTTGGCGCCTTTAGAAATTCCTCAATCTCCATTTCTGCTGTTTGCCTTTTCTTTCTTTCGAGAATTTTAACCCAATCAATTTACTCCGTCCCAAATTTAGCATTCAAAATCGCGGATGAGAACCCCACTTACATTACGTACCCCGTAACTGGGTTGCCAAACCAGCAGAAATGGATCACTCAGTTGGAGTCTGGATTACTGGAAGTAAGAAAGTTTTATTAAAGAAATAAGCAACGCAGTAGTCTAATAGTAAGGATATAAATGCAACAGGTTAGCAATGAATAAACACACATGTACACAGATCTAGGATAATAGGATCAGTCAAGCTCTATCATCGTCTAGGGGTAAATGACCAGTTTCAAAGTGACAGAGTTCAGTTCGCAGTTATCGCTGTCGCCGTGGGAGAGAGAGAGAGAGAGAGCGAATGAATATTCAAATCGGATTCCAATCAGACTTTCGATATTCCTCACAGTCAACTTTCGGGTGAGCCCTTTGTAATGTCTTCTGAGGTTATTGACTGTGACCCCTCCGTTTTAGATACGATCATTCCTCTGCAGTGAACCTGGAACCCAGGCAAGGGTGGACACACACCAGGTTCCCGCCAATCGTACCTTTTCACCCTGTGCGTCTATGGCTTGGTCCCGCGACAGCCCTCCAAAACTCCCACCGACTTGTGGGAGGCGCACCGCTTCCAGGGTCTCGTTACCTCGTGGTGTCGTGTGTGCTGCCTTAGCGAACCTGTCCCTTTTTATCCCCCTGCTGGGGTATCGCCTGTCCATCACACTTCAAACAGTTCAGGGTCCAAAAAGGAGCCGATCTTGACAGTTCTCAGACCGGTGTCTCCTTCCGTTAAACTCTCTCGTCTCTTCATTAACATTTCCAAATGCTGCTCCATTGTCTTCCTTATCTCTCTTTCTCCTGAAGACAGGTGGCTGATCAACTGCTGATCCCACTGGTGCCAGCACAGGACAGTTAACATCTTAGTCTATGTGTACTTTTTGTAACCCTCTTTTGTCACACCTAAAAAGAAAAACTTTTGCTATCCTCCTTTATATTCCCAGCTAGCTTGCATTCATACCTCATTTTTTCTTCCTGTATTCTCTTTTTGGTTAAGTTCTGTTGCTCCTTAAAAATTTCCCAATCATCCATCTTCCCACTCATCTTAGCTCTGTTATACTTCTTTTTTAATGCTATGCTATCTCTGACTTCCTTTGTCAACCACTGTGGCCACTTTCCCCACTTTGAATCCTTCCTTCTCCAGAGGATGAACTGATTTTGCACCTTGGGCATTATTCCCAAGAATATCTGCTATTACTGTTCCACTGTCTTTTCTGCTAGGATATCCGACTAGTCAACCTTGGCCAGCTCCTCCTTCATGGCTCCATAGTCTCCTTTGTTCAACTGCAATACTGACACTGCTGATCTGTACTCTGATTGAATGTCCTAGGTGGATGGAATTTCATTGATTCTGTTATAGTTATTATTTACAGATTTGTTGAATAGACAAGAAAATTAATCGGAGTTATATATAGGGACATATATGTATATTGAACTCTTGTCTAATATCTTCAACTCTTCCTTCCTTTTTAAAAGTTCCTTCACCCTGCCATTCCTTATCTTCCTCACCAGGACAAATTTATCCCTAACATCTTGCAAACTGCAAGGTAACCTTCAGAAATCCTGCAGGAGGACTCCCAAGTCTCTTTGCACCACAGTTTTTGAATTTTTAACCTGCCCCACGTCATTACTGCTTATATACATGACTATACAGTTCCCTGCATGACATTCTATCTGCCACTTCTTTGTCCATTCTCACAATCTGTCTGTCCTTCTGCAGATTCCCTGCTTCCTCAACACTACCTAACCCCCACCTATCTTTGAATTGTCTGCAAACCGGAATGAAAAGCCATTAATTCTGTCCTGCGACATGAAAGGAAGTGACCCAGCAGTCCCGAGCACCCGTCACACCTGAGCGCATCCACCTCACCTGTCAAGCCACTTGCATCGAGTTTAAACTCATTGTCTTTCCTCTCTTTTGTCTGTACTCCTGTCTATCCTGTTTACCGAATTAGCTCTCATTGGCGACAGTATTATCTCCTGCTCAGGGTCACACTGACTGCAACTCACATTTACACTATTCTGCACATCACTCACAAATCTACAGGATACTGGTCCCCCTCCAGTTCAAGAGCAATCCATCTCTTCTGTACATGTCGCTCTACCACAGAAGACATTGCAATGATCCAAGAACTTCAATCTTGCCCCCCTACCTCAGACCCTCAGTGACATATTCACCTGAATCATCATTCTATTTTTATCCTCACCAATATGTGGCACAGCGTGTAATCTCGAGATTACTGCTCTGAAAGTTGAGCTTTTTAAGTTCTAATTCCCCCTATTCACTTTGTAGAAGTTCAACCCTCTTTATACCATGTTTTTTTTTTGGCATTTGATAAGGTTGTCCCATGCAAGGCTCCTTTAGACTGTATGGAGGCATGGAATACAAGGAGACTTTGCTTTGTGGATCCAGAATTGGCTTGTCCACAGAAACAAAGGGTGGTTGTAAATGCTTCATATTCTCCATGGTGGTCGGTGACCCATGATTTTTCACAGGAATCAATTCTGGGACCTTTCCTGTTTGCGATTTTTATAAATGACCTGGATGAATAAGTAGAATGGTGGGTTAGTAAGTTTACTGATGATACCAATGTTGGGGCTGCTGTGCATCGTCTGGAGGGCTGTCAGTGATTAAACCGGACATCTATAGGATGCAGAACTAGGCTGAGGAGTGGTAGACGGACTTTAGCCGAGAGAAATGTGGAGTGATTAATTTAGTATGTCCAATTTGAAGACAGAATACCATATAAATGGTAAGGCTCTAGGCAGTGTAGAAGATCTGAGAGATCTTGGAGTCCGTTTCGATAGGACACTCAAAGCTGCAACGCAGATTGACAATGTTTTCAAGAAGGCGTATGTTCTGTTGGCATCATCAACCGTGGGATTGAGTCCAAGAGTTGTGAGGTCATGTTACAGCTATATAAGACCTTGGTCCGACCCCACTTGCAGTACTGTGTTCAGTTCTGATCACCTCACTACAGGAAGGATGTGGATACCGTACAGAGAGTGCAGAGGAGATTTACAATGATGTTGCCTGGATTGGAGTATGTACCTTATAATAATAGGTTCAGTGAACTTGGCCTTTTTTCCTTGGAGTGACAGAGGGTGAGAGGTGACCTGATAGAGGTGTGTAAGATGATGAGGGGCATTGATCATGTGGATAGCCAGAGGCTTTTTTTCCATGACTGAAAAGGTTGACCAGAGGGGGCATAGTTTTATGGTGCTTGGACATAGGTACCGAGGGGATGTCAGAGGTAAGGTTTTCACACAGAGGCTGCTGGGTGTGGGAAATGCACTGCCAACGGTGGTGGTGGAAGTGGATACAATAGGGTCTTTTAAAAGCCTCTTAGATAGGTACACGGAGGTCAGAAAAATAGAGGGCTATTCAATAGCAACATTTTTGGTGGTCTCTTGAGTAATGTACATGGTTAGCACAATATTGTGGACCAAAGCACTTGTGCTGTGCTGTAAATTTCTATGTTCTGTATGTACCAGGAGCACTTGAGAATTTTCTGCAGCTGCTCCGACATGTTCCTGATTCTGGTTCTCTGGAGACAACATAACATCCTTGTATAGCCACTGAATCTTGAGTCTTCTCTTGAATACTGTTCTGCCTGGGTGTGTTGTGGATAGTGTGGAGGGCTGTCAAAGGTTACAATGGGACATTGATAGGATGCAAATCTGGGCTGAGAAGCAGCAGATGGAGTTCAACCCAGATAATTGTGAGGAGGTTCATTTTGGTACATCAAATATGATAACTGAATGGTAAGACTCTTGGCAGTGGAGGAACAGAGGGTTAGGGTTGCGAGGTGGTGTGGTCTGAGTCCATAGAACACTCAAAGCTGCTTCACAGGTTGACTCTGTGCTTAAGAAGGCATACTGTGCATTGGCCTTCATCAATCCTGGGATTGAGTTTAAGAGCTGACAGGTAATGTTGCAACTATATAGGACCCTGGTCAGACCCCTCATGGAGTACTGTGCTCAGTTCTGGTCACCTCACTATAGGAAGGGTGTGGAAACTTCCTTACAAGGATGTTGTCTGAATTGGGGCGCATGCCATATGAGAATAAGTTGAGTGAATTCGGCCCTTTCTCCTTGGAGCGACGGAGGATGAGAGGTTACTTGATAGAGGTGTACAAGATAATGAGAGGCATTGATTGTATGCGTAGTCAGAGGCTTTTCCCCCGGGCTGAAATGGTTCCCACAAGAGAGTTTTAAAGTGTTTGGAGTAGGTACAAAGGAGATGTCAGGGGTATGTTTTTTTACGCTGAGAGTGGTGAATGAGTGGAATGGGCTACTGGCAGCGGTGGTGGAGATGGAAACGATAGGGTCTTTTAATAGACTCTGGATGGTTACATGGAGGTTAGGAGAATACAGGGCTATGGTTAAAGCCTAGGTAGTTGAAAGGTAGGGACATGTTCGGCACAGCTTCGTGGACTGAAGGGCCTGTATTGTGCTGTATGTTTCCTATGTTTCTACCTACATTATTTTACTGGATAACCTCAACCTTGTGACATTCTGCCTAATGAGCAATGCAGCTCCCCAACCTCATTCACCTCCCTCTGGACTGTTTGAATCATCTGAATCCTGGAATATTTAGCTAACACTCCTGCCTTTCTCTCAGCCAGATCTTTGTTGTGGCTAATTTACAGTGTCACAAGGTAATCTTGGGTACAAGTATGTCTGCCTTAACTGTACTATACCTTGCACTGAAATAAACACACTTCAGCCCCTTGGAGCCACTGTGCTCATCAACAATGCCCCATCTTGACTTCCTGATGGGCTTTCTCGATCTCGTCTCTACTTTCTGCTCAATGCTACTTACTGACCTGTAGCTCTGGTTCCCACCCATCCCCTTCCTCCACACACATGCCAAATGAGAAAACTCTGCAATGCTGCAACAAAACTCCCTGGCAGAATATTAGCTCCCCTCAGTACAGGTGTAACCCATCCTCCTTACACCAGTCCCACCTATCCTGGAATATAATGCAGTGATCTGTGTACCTGATGCCATCCCTCTCGCACCAGATTGTTAGCCATACATTTCCCCTTACACTTTACAATCTCTTAGCTCGCAAGCATGTGGCCCCTGAATTAATCCTGAGATCACCACCCCAGAGTCCTACTTCTTAAATTTCTACCCAACTACCCAGATGGTATTTGCAGGACCTTCCCTCTGTTGTAAGTTCTAATAAGGAACATGAGCTCTGGCTGCTCCCCCTGCCCTGGCATGATGTAGGTAACACTCATTTCAACAGATACTCTCGACTGTGTCCCCCACTCCCACCCACACCCCGCTAAAGTATTTGCTGCATGTGATTCCAATCCTGTATATTCATGTATTTATCTGATTGCCTCTTTGTAATGAAAATTATTTTAACAGTCATTCAGTGTTCTTTTTTATTTCAGCTCAGGGTATTTACATATGCATTTGAAAACAAAGGAATTGCTGCACATATGTTAAAGCAAAACACTTCATGAGAACTCATACAATTTCAATACCAAAAGGCAAACAAATGTCTACAGTAGCAGCAGCACAGTAATCAAAATAAAACTGACCATCCACTAAACAAGCCAATTTCTGCAATGTTGGAGGGGGTCACAGGTCTGAAATGTCACGCAACCTGTTCTCTCTCTCTCTCTCTCTCTCTGTCTCTCTCTCTCTCTTTCTCGTATCTCTCTGTTTATCTCCATCTCTCTCTTTGTTTTTCAGTCTGTCTCTCGCGCTCACTTTTTCTCGCTTTCTTGCTCTTCCTGTCTTGCTTTCTCTCTCTGGCTCTCCCTCTGTCCCTCGCACTCTCTCTCATTCAGTCACTGTCAATCTCTCTCTTTCTTGCTGTCTTTCTCTTTCCCTCTCAACATTCTGTTCCCTGTTTCAGCTCCAGCTGTGGTCTACCCTGAGACAACTCTCTTTCCACCTTGCAGCAAAGAACATGCTCGTTTTTATACCCTTCAAAACCGCTGACACTGGTATATTTACATCTTGGTGGGACCAGCTGTACTCACCCGAACTTTGATGACCTTCAGCCCAGACAAACATGTATTTCACCACCTCAACTATTATGTTGTACTTGACTCGCTGAAAATATTGTTGTAGACTAGTTGTCTTGTATTTCCTCAAAACAATCACAATCCAAGATAACAGTATTTAGTCTTACAGACCTCCATTTTATTTCAGCATAAGCCAAGGAGGAATCACCGTTAACTCTTTCCTTACAGCACCATTGTGGCAGAGAGATCCAAACACTCAACATTCTCTGTGTGTAAAATAAAACTGACTCTGGCACCCATCCCCCTATAATTTCCTCCAGCTACCTGAAAGGTACGTCCTCTCATGTTAGCCATTGCCAGCCTTGTGAAAAGACGCAGGGTGTCCATGCTATCGATCTTTTTTTCTCTCTCGTGTATACCTCTGTCAAATCTCCTCTTATTCCCCTATGCTGTAAAGAGAAAAGCCCAAACTTACTCAAATTTTCCACATGTGCTCTGTATAATGAGGTGACCAGACCTGAAAACAACACTCCAAGTATGGTCAAATCAGTTTTACAGAGTTGTGACATTACCCCGCAGCTCCTGAACTCAGACCCCATGACAATGAAAACCAACACATCAGAAGCCTTCTTCCCATAATCCTGGCATTTGTACTCTGTAATCCAGTTTGAATCTTCATTGTTTATCACCTAATACTTTTCCAGATGGAACCCCATCTGCCACTTCTCAGCCCTGTTTAGCAATGTGTTGATGCCCCATTGTAACCTTAACACCATAATACATAGGTGCAGAATCAGGCCATTTTGCCCATCGTGTCTGCTTTGCCATTCCATCATGGCTGAACACGCAACCCACTCAATGTCATGCACCTGCCTTCTCGCCATATCCTTTGATGTCCTGACCGATCATTAAACTATTAACTTCCACCTTAAATATACCAAGGACTTGGCCTCCACTGCAGTCTGTCACAGAGAATTCCACAGACTCTGTACTCCCTGGTTAAAAAATTCCTCCTGACAACTGTTCTAAAAGGTCACCTTCCCTCCCCCATTTGAGAAGCTGTGTCCTCTAGTTCTGGATAGCCCCTCCATAGGAAACATCTTCCCCATATCCATCCTATCTATTCCTTTCAACATTCGGTAAGTTTCAATTAGATCAACCGTATTCTTCTCAATTCTGGTGAGAACAGACCCAAAGCTGCCAAACGTTCCTCATATGTGAAAACCTTCATTCCCAGAATCATCCTCGAGAACCTATCTACGGGTCGGGAACCTGTCTACGGGTGAAGTGCCGGAGGATTGGAGAGTGGCTCATGTTGTTCCGTTGTTTAAAAAAGGATCGAAAAGTAATCCAGGAAATTATAGGCCGGTGAGTTTAACGTCAGTAGTAGGTAAGTTATTGGAGGGAGTACTAACAGACAGAATCTACAAGCATTTGAATAGACAGGGGCTTATTAGGGAGAGTCAACATGGCTTTGTGCATGGTAGATCATGTTTGACCAATCTGTTGGAGTTTTTCGAGGAGGTTACCAGGAAAGTGGATGAAGGGAAGGCAGTGGATATTGTCTACATGGACTTCAGTAAGGCCTTTGACAAGGTCCTGCATGGGAGGTTAGTTAGGAAAATTCAGTCGCTAGGTATACATGGAGAGGTGGTAAATTGGATTAGACATTGGCTCGATAGAAGAAGCCAGAGAGTGGTGGTAGAGAATTGCTTCTCTGAGTGGAGGCCTGTGACTAGTGGTGTGCCACAGGGATCAGTGCTGGGTCCATTGCTATTTGTCATCTATATCAATGATCTGGATGATAATGTGGTAAATTGGATCAGCAAGTTTGCTGATGATACAAGGATTGGAGGTGTAGTAGACAGTGAGGAAGGTTTTCAGAGCCTGCAGAGGGACTTGGACCATCTGGAAAAATGGGCTGAAAAATGGCAGATGAAGTTTAATACTGACAAGTGTGAGGTATTGCACGTTGGAAGGACAAACCAACGTAGAACATTCAGGGTTAATGGTGGAGTGCAGTGGAACAGAGGGATCTGGGAATACAGATACAAAATTCCCTAAAAGTGTCGTCACAGGTAGATAGGGTCGTAAAGAGAGCTTTTGGTACATTGGCCTTCATTAATCAAAGTATTGAGTATAAGAGCTGGAATGTTATGATGAGGTTGTATAAGGCATTGGTGAGGCCGAATCTGGAGTATTGTGTTCAGTTTTGGTCACCAAATTACAGGAAGGATATAAATAAAGTTGAAAAAGTGCAGAGGAGGTTTACAAGGATGTTGCCGTGACTTGAGAAATTCAGTTACAGAGAAAGGTTGAATATGTTAGGACTTTATTCCCTGTAGCATAGAAGAATGAGGGGAGATTTGATAGAGGTATATAAAATTATGATGGGTATAGATAGAGTGAATGCAAGCAGGCTTTTTCCACTGAGGCAAGGGGAGAAAAAAAAACAGAGGACATGGGTTAAGGGTGAGGGGGGAAAAGTTTAAAGGGAACATTAGGGGGGGGCTTCTTCACACAGAGAGTGGCGGGAGTATGGAATGAGCTGCCAGATGAGGTGGTAAATGCGGGTTCTTTTTTTAACATTTAAGAATAAATTGGACAGATACATGGATGGGAGGTGTATGGAGGGATATGGTCCGTGTGCAGGTCAGTGGGACTAGGCAGAAAATGGTTTGGCACAGCCAAGAAGGGCCAAAAGGCCTGTTTCTGTGCTGTAGTTTCTATGGTTCTATGGTATAACCTCCTCTGGACTGTCTCCAATGACAGCACATCCTGCCTCTCGGTTTTTTTGCACTACCTTACTTCTCATTTTTCTATTTTCTATTTTTTGATTTATAATTTAAATTTTTAATAATTACTAATTTTAACTATTTTAATATTTGTAATATTTAATATTTCTAATCCAGGGAGTGTGAAGCACAGAATCAAATATCGTTGTGATGATTGTACGTTTTAGTACCAATTGTTTGGCAACCATAAAGTATAAAGTATGAAGTATAAGTAATACTATCCTTTCTGAGATATCGGGCCCAAAACTGTTGAAAATGCTCCAGTGCATCCGAACTACTGTCATAAAAAGGTACGTAATTATCTCTTTGCTTTTATATTCTATTTCTTGAAATAAATGCCAACAATGCATTTACTTTCTGTTCCACAGACTCAGCCCATAAAATAACCTCCTTGATGTCTTTCATGAGGACTTCTATGTCCCTTTGCATCTCTGATGTTTGAACTTCTCCCCATTTAGATACTAGGCTGCACTATTGTTTCTTTTACCAGACTGCATTATCATACTTTTCCCAACACTATATTCCATCTGCCACTTTCTTGCCTGTTCTTCAAACTTCTCTGAGTCCTTCTGCAAACACATTGCTTCCTCAGCAATATTTACCCCTCAACCTATCTTCATATCATCCTGAAAATTTGCTACAAACCACTCAATTTAATTATCTAAATCTTTGATAAACAATGTCAAAATTAGCAGTCCCAATACAGACCCCTGAGGAACACCACCAGTCAATGGCAGTCAACCATAAAAGGTCCCTTTAATTGTCACACACTGTCTCCTGCCTGTCAGCCATTCCGCTATCCATGCCAGCATCTTTCCTGTAACACTCTAGGATTTTATCTTGTTAAGCAGCCTGATGTGTGGCACCTTATCAAAGAACTTCTGAAAATCCAAGTAAGTGACATCCACTGTCTCTCATTTGTGCACGCTGCTCATTACTTCCTCAACGAGTTCTAACAGATTTGTCAAGGAAAATTTCCCTTCACAGAATCCATGCTGACTTTGACTTATTTTATTATTAGTCTTCAAGTAGCTCGAAACATCATCCTTAATAAGACTCCAACACTTTCCCAGCCAATGAGGTTAGGCTAATTGGCCTCTTATATCCTTTCTTTAGCCTTTCTCCCTTCTTAAAGAATTGAGTGACATTTGCAATCTTCCAATCCTCTGGGACCATGTCAGAGTTAAGAGATTCTTGAACAATCATGACCAATGCATCCGTTATCTCTTCAACAACCTATCCCAGGAATTTGAGATGTTGTCCTTCTGGTCCTGGTGACTTATCTAGATCAGATCTCTGAGTGTGTCTTGCACTTTTTCCTTTTTATTTGCAATGGCACTTACTCCTGCTCCCTGACACTCACAGACTTCTGGAACATAGCTAATATCTCTACAGTGAAGGCAGATGTAAAGTACTCATTACGTTCATCTGCTATTTTTGTCCCCCGTTACTATGTCAGCAGCATCATTTGCCAGTGGTTCAATATCAACCCTCACGTCCCTTTTATTCTTCATATAACCAAAAAAATACTTTTGGTATACTGCTTTATACAGGTATGCCTGTCATTTTGAGAACATCTTTCTCTGTGCATTTTGAGAACATCTTTTGGTATCCTGCTTTATACAGGTATTCCTGTCATTTTGAGAACATCTTTCTCTGTGCAGCATATCTATCCTGTACCTTGTGAAACAATCCCAGAAACTTCAGCCATCTCTTCACTGCTCTAATCGCTGCCAATATCTTTCTCCAGCGTCCTCTGGGCAAGGTCCTCTCTCTGCCTCTGTAAATCCCTTTATTCCATATTTGTGAGTTATGCTTCACCCTCTCAAATTGCCACACAAATTCGATCATATTATGATCACAGCCTCCTAACGGTTCAGTTACATTAAGCTCCCTTACGAAATCGGTGCTGTTAGGTAACATCCCATCTAATGATAGATTTTCAACGAGATTTTCAACCACAAACTACTCTAAAAAAGCCATCTTGTCGGCATTCGACAAATTCCCTTTCTTGTGATTCAGCACCAACCTGATTTTCCCAGTCCTCTTCCATATTAAGGTTCCCCATGACAATTGTGTCATTACCCTTATTATTAGAATCAGAATCAGGTTTATTATCACCCGCATGTGACATGAAATTTGTTAACTTAGCAGCAGCAGTTCAATGCAATACATAAGAAAGAAGAAGAAAAAAACTGAATAATTCAGTAAATCAATTACAGTGTACGAATATTGAATAGATTAAAATCATGCAAAAAACAGAAATAATATATATTAAAAAAGTGACGTGGTGTCCAAGTGTTCAATCTCCATTTAGGAATCAGATTGCAGACGGGAGGAAGCTATTCCTGAATCGCTGAATGTGTGCCTTTAGGCTTCTGTACCTCCAACCTGATGGTAACAGTGAGAAAATGGCACGCACTGCATGCTGAGTTCCTTAATAATGGACAATGCCTTTCTGAGACGCCGATCCTTGGAATATCCTGGGTAGTTTATGGCTAGTACCCAAGATTGATCCGACTAAATTTACAACCCTCTGTGACTGGTTGGAAAGTTGATGGAAAAGATCTTGAGAGGCAAGATTTGTGAACATTTGGAGAGGCATAATATGATTAGGAATAGTCAACATGGCTTTGTCAAAAGCAGGTTGTGCCTTACGAGACTGATTGAATTTGTTGAGGATGTGATGAAACACATCGATGAGGGGAGAGCAGTAGCTGTAGTGCATATGGATTTCAGCAAGGTATTGGACAAGTTACCCCATGTAAGGCTTATTGAGAAGGTAAGTAGGATCCAAGGGGACATTGCTTGTGGAAAGCATAGACAAGTTGCAGAGGATATTTACAAGGATGTTTCCTGGATTTGGGATTACTCCTTATGAAAGCAGGTGAATCAACTTGGCCTTTTCTCCTTGGAGCGATGGAGGATGAGAGGTGACCTGCTAGAGGTGAATAAGATGTTGAGAGGCATTGATTGTGCGGATAGTCAGAGGCTTTTTCCCAGGGCCAAAGTGGCTGACCTGAGAGGGAACAGTTTTAATGTGCTTGGAAGTAGGTACAGAAGAGACGTCGGGATAAGTATTTTTGCACAGAGAGTGGTGAGAGCGTTGAAAGGGCTGCCTGCAATGGTGGTGGAGGCAGTTACAATGGGGTATTTTAAGAGACTCCTGGATAGGTACATGGAGCTTAGATAATTTCTATAGTAAGGACATGTAAGGCACAGCTTTGTAGGCCGAAGGGTCTGTATTGTGCTGTAGGCTTTTTAACTTCTTTCTATCAGGTGCAGTAGTGCACCCATTCCCCCCGCCCCCACCACTTGCAAGACGGTGATGTAGCCTGTCAGAATGTTCTCCACGGTACATCTATAGAAGTGTTTGAGTGTATTTGTTGACATACCAAATCTCCTCAAATTTCTAATAAAGTATAGCTGCTGTCTTGACTGCTTTATAACTGCACCGATATGTTGGGACGAGGTTAGATCCTCAGAGATCTTGACATCCATGAACTTGAATCTGCTCACGCTCTTAACTTCTGATACCTCTGTGAGGATTGGTATGTGTTCCTTCATCTCTTTCTGAAGTAGCATCCACAATCAGCTCTTTTGTCCTACTGACATTGAGTGCCACGTTGTGCAGTGAAACTACTTCACTAGTTGGCATTCCTTATACCTGTATGCCCTCTCGTTACCACCTGAGATTCTACCAAACATGGTTGTACCATCAACAAATTTATAGATGGTATTTGAGCTATGCCTCGTCACACAGTCATTAGTATAGAGAGAGTAGAGCAGTGGGTTAAGCACACACCCATGAGGTGCACCAGTGTTGATTGTTGGATATGAGGAGATGTTATCACCAATCCGCACAGATTGTGGTCTTCCGGTTAGGGAAATGAGGATCCAATTGCAGAGGGAGGTACAGGGGCCAATGTTCTGCAACTTCTCAATCAGGATTCTGGGAATGATGGTATTAACTGCTGAGCAATAGTCGATGAACAGCATCCTGACATCGATGTTTGTGTTCTCCAGGTGGTCTAAAGCCGTGTGAGGAACCATTGAGATTGTACCTGCCGTTGAACTATGGTGGTGATAGTCAAACTGCAATGGGTCCAGGTCATTGCTGAGGCAGAACTTCAGTCTAGTCATGACCAATTTCTCGAAGTATTTCATCACTGTATATGTTCGTGCTACCAGGCGATAGTCATTAAGGCAGATCACATTATTCTTCTTAGGCTCTGGCATAATTGTTACCTTTTAGACACAACTGGGAACTTCTGCTCATAGCAATGAGAGGTTGAAAATGTCCTTAAATCCTCCCACCAAGTATTTGGCACAGGTTTTCAGAAGCCTTCCAGGCTCTCCATCGGGACCCTCCACCTTGAGCAGGTTTACCCTCTTTAAAAACAGCTTAAAATCGGACTCAGAGACAGAGATCACTGGGTCATCAGGTGCAGCAGGCAACTTCACAGCTGTAGTTATATTCATCTGGTGGTGAAGCTATTAGGTTTCACTTTGTATGAAGTCATGTCTGGCAAACACTGCCAGAGTTGCCATACATCCAATGTCACCTCCAAACTCATTCAAAATTGTTTCTTCGCCCTTGAAATACCTCGCCGCAAACCACAGCTGGTTTTCTGATACAGGCCTCGATCTCCATAGTCATAGTCATATTCATACTTCTTTTGAAAACCAGTTTCACCCGGGATCAATAAAGTATGACTATGACTATAGAGATCGCGGCCTGTACCAGAAAACCGGGTATGGTTTGCGGCGGGGTATTTCAAGGGCGAAGAAACAATTTTGAATGAGTTTGGAGGTGACATTGGATGTATGGCAACTCTGGCAGTGTTTGCCAGACACTACTTCATACAAAGTGAAACCTAATAGCTTCACCACCAGATGAACTCGCCCGCTTTGAAAAGGAGAATATAACTACTCCAGAGTTGTATGCCATAGATCTAGCCTTCAGCAGACAACGTACCTCCTGGTTCATCCACGGCTTTTGGTTTGGGAATGTAAGTACATGACTTTACAGTATCAACCCCACATCTTGGCTACTATAACGAGACCTATTTTGGATGACCAGTTTTTACCCTTGCAATTTCTTAAATCCACCCACAAAGATTCAACATTCTCTGACCCTATGTCGACTCTATCTAAAGATGTAATTCCATCTTTTACTAGAGGAGCCACATCACCGCCTGAGCCACCCTTCCTATATTTTGATACGAAGTATATCATTTGATGTTACACTCTCAACTATGGCCTTCTTTCAGCCATGACTCAGTGATGCCCACAACACCAAACTGACCAGTCTCTCATTGTGCCATGAGTTCATTCACAATATACCAAGTGCTACGCACATTTAAATACATCACCTTCAGTCCTGAATTATTTGTCCTTTTAAATGTTGTACCTGCGGTACAATTTAACTCTTCGCTCTGTTTGGATTTGAACCCAATCATTGGCTTGTTCTTCCATACATTCATGTTATACCCATCATCTACTTGTAAACCTGTTGGGTTACACTCAGCTCTGTCATACTGGTTTCCAGTATATGGAACAAATCATGGAACAGCACAGCACAGGAACAGACTGTTTGCCCCATAATATCATGCCAAACCATCTGAAAAGTAACTCAGTAAACCCCCCAAAACTAATCCTTCCCACCGACACAAAGTCCATCACACCCCATCCTCCTCATATTCATGTACCTATCTCAATGTCCCATAAAAACACCCAATATATTTAACTCTGCCACCATAATTGGCTTCCGGCACTCTCTGAGTTAAAAAAAAAGCATATCCCTCACATCTCATTACCTCTCATCTTCAATCTATTAGACACTGCTACCCTACAATAAAGACACTCCGTGTCTACTCGATCCTTCTCTCCCATAATGCTATAAATCTCTGATCTCCCCTCAGCCTCTGCTACTCCAAAGAAAACTACCAAGTTCGTCAGACCACTTATGTTAGCACATGCCCTGTAAACCAGACAGCATCCTAGTAAACTTCTTCTGCTCCTTCTCCAATGCTCAATTCTCAAAATGGGTGAACTAGAACTATATTCAATAGTTCAGATGTGGCCTCAGTGGAGTCCTTTTACAGCTGAAACATCACTTCTTGATTTGAACTCAGTAACTCAGCTAATAAAAGCAAGCATTTGATAAGCATTCCTAACCACAGATTGACCTGTGTAGTCACTTTCCAGGAGCTGTGAACCTGGACATCAAACCTCTCTGTTCAGCAACACTGCTAAGGTTCTTCTCCTTAACATTTAACTACTCGCTTTTAGTCTACCAAGTTGCAACCCCTCACATTTACCCGTGTTCAGCTTGATCTGCCATTTCTCTGTTCTTATCTGCGAATAATCTATATTACGCTGTATTCTTTGCCAATCTTCTTCATTATACACAACTGCACCACTATTGGTATAATTCACAAACTAACTAAAGCACCCATCTACATTTTCATTTCCGTCATTTTCATTTCATGGTAAAAATCTTTTTAATTAATTATTATTGAAAATCAATGACAAATACATTAAAGTAATCAAGTGAATATGTCAATATGTACAATAAAAATTAAATTATCAAATAGCTGATTAACAAAGCTAAACAATATATCAAAAATAATAAGAAAAAACAAAATGTTAAAACTTTTTTTGAGAACAAGAAAGCGAAAAAGAACCCCTACTAACTAAAACAAAAAAAAACCCTACTAAAAAAACAAACAAACATTGGGAGCACAACCCTGGAGCTATACACCATACAAGGTTCCATAAAAGAAAAACATCAATCCGCCAACCAAATCCATTTAAACAAGAATCTGAAGGGGGCCATCTTAATTAACTCAAATCAAATCATAGCAGCCTGCAAATGAACCCCATCTTTTCTCAAAGATAAATCGAGGATCAAAAGTTCGACTTCTGATTTTCTCCAAACTAAGCATAACATCACCTGAGAGAACCATTGTATCAAAGTGGGAGCAGAGGCATCTTTCCATTTCAATAAAATAGCCCTTCTGGCCAATAATCTGACAAATGCCGGTCTGATAAAGAAATACCATGAATATATTAGACCATAAGATAAAGGAGCAGAAGTCGGCCATTCGGCCCATCGAGTCTGCTTCACCATTTTATCATGAGCTGATCCATTCTCCCATTTAGTCCCACTCCCGCGCCTTCTCACCATAACCTTTGATGCCATGGCTACTCAGATACCTATCAATCTCTGTCTTAAATACACCCAATGACTTGGCCCGTGGCAACAAATTCCATAGATTCACCACCCCCTGACTGAAAAAAAATTCTTCGCATTTCTGTTCTGAATGGGCGCCCTTCAATCCTTAAGTTATGCCCTCTCGTACCAGACTCCCCCATCATGGGAAACAACTTTGCCACATCCACTCTGTCCATGCCTTTCAACATTCGAAATGTTACTATGAGGTCTCCCCTCATTCTTCTAAACTCCAAGGAATACAGTCCAAGAGCGAACAAACGCTGTTCATATGTCCCTGCCACGTGCTAGCGAGGGCAAGAATAGTCGGATCAGGCAGTTGAATGCGTGGTTGAGAGACTGGTGTAGGGGGCAGGGCTTCAGATTCTTGGTTAATTGGGATCTCTTCTGGGGGAAGTATGACCTGTTCAAAAAGGACAGGTTACACCTGAACCCGAAGGGGACCAATATCCTGGCGGGAAAGTTAAATAGAGCTGTTAGGGAGGGTTTAAACTAATTTGACAGGGGATGGAAACCGGAATGATAGAGCGGAGGAAGGGGAAAACAGAAATAAATCTAAGATAGTGAGCAGTAAAGATGTGAGGAAAGACGGGCAGGTGATGGGGCAAATTTGTAGCCATTGGGATGAGTTGCAGTGCAATAAAGTTGCAGTGAAATCAAAGCGAAAAGTATCAAATACTGGTCTTAAGGTGTTGTACTTAAATGCACACAGCATAAGGAATAAGGTGGATGATCTTGTTGTACAGTTACAGATTGGTAGGTATGATATTGTGGCCATCACTGAGACCTGGCTAAAGTATGCATGTCTCTGGGAGCTGAACGTCCAAGGATACACGGTGTATCGGAAGGATAGGAAGGTAGGCAGAAGGGGAGGCATGGCTTTATTGGTAAGAAATGATATTAAATCATTAGAAAGAGGTGATATAGGATCGGAAGGTGCAGAATCTTTATGGGTTGAGCTAAGAAATAGCAGGGGTAAAGGGACCCTGATGGCAGTTATCTATAGGCCTCCAAACAACTGCAGTGATGTGGACTACAAATTACAACTGAAAATAGAAAAGGCTTGCCAGAAGGGCAGTGTTATGATAATTGTGGGGGATTTTAACATGCGAGTAGATTGGGAAAATTAGGTCAGCACTGGATCTCAAGAGAGAGAATTTGTAGAATGTCTGCGAGATGGCTTTTTAGAACAGCTTGTTGTTGAGCCCACTAGGGGATCGGCTGTACTGGATTGGGTATTGTGTAATGAACCGGAGGGGATTAGAGAGATTGAGGTCAAGGAATCCTTAGGAGACACTGATCATAACATGATTGAGTTGACTGTGAAATTAGAAAAAGAGAAGCCGAAATCTGATGTGTCGGTATTTCAGTGGAGTAAAGGAAATTACAGTGGCATGAGAGAGGAACTGGCCAAAGTTGACTGGAAATGGACACTGGCG
Organism: Mobula birostris; assembly: GCF_030028105.1. NCBI lineage: Eukaryota > Metazoa > Chordata > Chondrichthyes > Myliobatiformes > Myliobatidae > Mobula > Mobula birostris. Next base: position 28,951,034 of record NC_092397.1, read on the forward strand.
GGAAAAACAGCAGAGCAGCAGTGGCTGGAGTTTATGCGAGAAATGAGGAATGTGCAAGACAGGTATATTCCAAAAAAGAAGAAATTTTTGAGTAGAAAAAGGATGCAACCGTGGTTGACAAGAGAAGTCAAAGCTAAAGTTAAAGCAAAGGAGAGTGCATACAAGGAAGCAAAAATTAGTGGGAAAACAGAGGATCAGGAAGTTTTTAAACCTTACAAAAGGAAACCAAGAAGGTCATTAAGAGAGAAAAGATTAACTATGAAAGGAAGCTAGCAAATAATATCAAAAAGGATACTAAAAGCTTTTTCAAGTATATAGAGAGTAAAAGACAGGTGAGAGTAGATATAGGACTGATAGAAAATGATGCTGGAGAAATTGTAATGAGAGATAAGGAGATGGCAGAGGAACTGAACGAGTATTTTGCATCAGTCTTCACTGAGGAAGACATCAGCAGTATACAGGACACTCACTGAAAAACCATTGAGGATACAGTTGAAGATGTTTGAGAGCAAGGGACAGATGTGAGGAATTCCTTCAGAGAAGTCCTGTCCCTGGAGTGATTGATGGTAAGAAACAGCATTGTTTTCCATTGTGCGTGAGATGAGCGCCACCACTGGAGTGTCTTTCCTGTGCTTCCCGGTGAATGTACTTTTGCCTGTGGGAGGCTGGTCAGAGAGAGATGTCATCACTGACTGTGAAATGATAATGAAAAGACATGGAATGAAAGTGAATTGTTAGGAGATGATGACGATACCTCTGCCGGGCTGGATTCAGGAAGTTAACAGATCGACAGGTGAGTGAACAGGGGATGCAAATTTGTTTCACAAACACAATACTCCAGGTATGCCTAAACTAACCTATTGCATAATTGCTCAGTATCTCCCCATCGATCAGTTCTTAAATTCTATTCCCAGCTCCCTGCCGTCTGTGAACTTGGAGTGTCTAAATGTAGTTAACTTGGCCAGGTGACATGTGGATTATGAGCAGCTGTTTCAAAACTCCGATCTGGCCCAAGAGTAAATGTCTGCCACATAGCAGAGAAGAAACTCCCTTGGTCTGTTTCCAGTCAGTCAAAAGATTGTTAATCCATGTCAGCAAAATGCACCACGAAATTATGTCCTTTAATTTTAGAATGGAAAGGAATATATGAAATTACTTACTCTGCACATACAATATATCTATTGTCATGTACCCTGTGAAGGGTTAAAGAACCAGCAGAAATGGAAAACACTTTGGAATCCAGTATTGCAAATAACTAATGGTATATATTAGTTACTAAGTAATTCAGTAATATAAGTGTAGATAAATCAAACAGGTTAGCAGTGATTATATATATATAAGTAAATGTGGAAATATATGAAAAGCAAGCTTCATCAAGTCTAGGGGTAAATAGATAGTCTTACAATGAGAGTAAAGTTCAGTTCAGTTCGTGGTATTGAGTTGAGTAGTGATGGAGCGAGAGAGAGGGAGAAGTCTGAGTCTTCAGGTGAGCTGACGCCGTAAGTCTTCCTGTTGTCCTCGGAAATCCTTTAGAAGTCACCGACTACGACCACAACAGACTCAGATCATTCTTCTGTGGTGGAATTGTCAACCCAGCAAGGGTGGTACACGAATAACTCCCCACCGGTCACACCCTTTTTGCACTGCTAGAGCCACTGATCGATCCGCCTGATCAATCCTCCAAACCCCAACTTTTCTGTGGGCACAACAAAGCTCATTCTGTGTCCAAAACCATGTGTCTGTAGGTCTAACAGCTGACCTATTTATCTCACCACGCTGAATACCAACTGTCCATAGAGCAGCTCCTCCCTTCTCTCTCTGTAAGAACATGGATGCTGCTAGTGTCCTTGTAGAAAGTATAAACAAACTGTGAGCAGTCCTTGCCTCTCTCTCTCTTTCTTTCTCTCTCTTTCTAACGAAGTGTCTTTGTTCCACAACTCACACACACACACACACTCTCTCTCTCTTTCTCTATCTCTTCCCACCCCCCCCCCCCACACACAGTTCGCAGGGATACTTCAGCACCCCAACACATCCCCTTCCTTTTAGAAAAAAAATGATGCAGGCAAAACTTTACTTTAACTGAAAATTATAAAGTTTGAAACATGTATAATCATCAGATAACAGAGCAAAAACGTGTACAATTTCTAACTTAACATCTAGATAAACTATCAGCTATAATGTTGTCAGTACCTTTCACATATTTGATTGTCAGGTCATATTCTTGCAATATCAGAGTCCAATTTAATAACCTTCTATCCCTATCCTTCATCTTGGTTAGAAACACCAACGGATTGTGATCCGTGTAAACCACAAGTGGTCTCTGGGCAGGACAAACATAGTCTTCAAAATGCCAGAATAAGTGCTAGCAATTCCTTTTCAACAGTTGAATAATTTTCCTAATGCACATTAAATTTCTTTGAGAAATAAGCTACTTGGTGTTCAACGTCATCCACACCTTTCTGTAACAATACTGCCCCAGCAGCTTCGTCACTAGTGTCTGTTGCTATAGAGAATGGTTTTGAAAAATCAGGTGCTTTGAGCAGAGGTTGATAACACAGGATGGCTTTCAGATGTTCAAATTCCTCTTGGCAAGGATCATTCCATACAAATCTTTCACTCTTCCCAAATAATTTCATTAGGGGCAGAATGATGTCAGCAACGTTCTTGCAAAACTTACCATAATACCCAACCATTCCTAAAAAACATTGTCAAAGCTTTCTTGCCAGTTGGAACGGGAACCTCAGCAATAGCTTGAACCTTGGCCTGTACAGGAGCCAGTTGGCCTTGGCCTACTGCATAACCCAGATATGTAACTGCAGCATGACCAAACTCACTTTTAGCGAGGTTCACAGTAAGATTAGCCTTGGACAACCTTTCAAACAGTTTTTCTACCGTTGCAATATGCTCTTCCCACGTGTCATTCCCTACAACTAGATCATCAATATAAGCCTCTGTGTTTTCCAGAGAACATTGTCAACGTTTTAGATCACATGCTAAATCTGCACAAACTGACATAGTATAGGCTGTAAATGCTGGGAAATATTTCCATGATGTCAACAAAATCCACTCCTCGGGGCCTCGACGATAAGACAATCCGATCCAATGTTGGGGAAATTACAGTCAGACACTACTCTGTTGTTTTCACTACTTTCCAGAACCTGCCTACATTTCTGTTCCTCTTTCTGCTGCTGGCATCTCAAAAATCTTTGGAAATTGAAGCACACATCAGTTACGGTTCTCCTTCACCAACTCTCTGTTACATCCTGAGAGATGTCCAGTGGGATTGGGGGATAGATACTGTCCATGAATTGAAGTCCATTATCACGGTTGTACAGCTCTCTGTCCTTGAAATGCTGTGGTTGTCCGAGTGTTTAACGGTTGTTAAACAAATGTTGTTGCGATCTTTGTTCTTAAAGTACGGTGCCGGCAGTTTAAACATCATATTTAACTGCATGTGGTCTGGGTCTCCCAATGTACTAAATTCCCCCAAAGGACTTACCCATCAAAATGATTTGAGATCCAACAGCACTTCCTGTTTAGTATCAACACGCTGGAGAATATCACCATATAGCCTTTCTCATCACACTTTCCTCCTTGTCCTTTTCCTTAGTGATCACCAATATTCATTTTCTACCTCGCATGCTAACTCTGTCTCGGGGCATAAACTCCCACCTTTGTCCTTGGGTAGTCCTGTCCTCTCCCACTACACTGTTGTTTTCTGTGTATGCATACGATGCCTTGGGATTCTCATTGATCCTCCTGAATGAGGGCATTTCCTGGTAAATCTTCACTCTCCTGATTCACTGTGTGACTTGTTTCTTGCTTCCTGTATGTTCCTCCAAGATCCTGTCTAATTTCATCTTCCTCGTCCTTACATATGACTCCTCTTACGTTTTTAAACAAATACAATATTTCTCATCACCCTAAGTTCCTGACCATCCCTGTCCTTCTCTACCCTCCTCATAGGAACAGGGAACTACTAAATTCTGACCGGCAGGGCTGTATGTGACTCTCACAGTATCAGACATCAACTGACATCAGCTCCATCCAGTAACAACCAGTAACATCAGCTCCCAGAAAACTCTCTATGACACCTGCCCAATTCTTCCACAAATTTATAATCATTGACTTGCAGGTGAAAAAAAAAATTCTTATCAATAATCATCTGAAACCCTCCAGAATTAAGATCCATATATCTTTCCCAATTAAACTCCAATCGTCTTGCTAGGTTAATTTCCCAATACCATACCAAGTATGTCTCCCTCCCTGGTGGACCGTCTACATACTGTTACTGGAAACATCCGTGAACACACCACACAAATAATGCCCCATCGGCTCAATGCTACTTACGGACCGGTAGGTCTGGATCCCAAAACTCCCTCCACATGCCTCATGATAAAAATCGTCAGAGTGGCTTCAGCAAGCTTCCCTGTGAGAATATTACTTCCCCTTCACTGTAGCCAATCCCTGTTACACCAGTCCCACTTATCCAGGAAGAGAGCCCAATGATCTGTGTTGCTGATGCCCTCCCTCTTGCACCGAATTGTTAGCCACACATTTAAGTGTACCAACTTACCATATCTTACCTCGCAAGCGTGTGGCACCTGAAATAATCCTGAAATCACCAGCCGAGAGTTACTATTTCCTAACTTTCTGTCCTACTCCTTAAATTCTTTTTGCAGGACCTTTTCTCTCTGTTGTTAGTTCTAAGAAGGAACATGACCTCTGGCTGTTCCTCCTGCCCTTTCACAATGGCCCTTACTTTCTCAGAGACATCCTTGGCCATGGCATGATTGGGGTAACGCATCATCCTGCAATCTCACTCATGTACACACATACTCCTGTCTGTGCCCCAGCTATAGTGTTCACTGCATGTGATTCATATCTTTCCATCCCCGTGTACTTTTGTGCTTTCTGTTTGTAATGAACATTGTTTGAAAATTCTTTCATTATATTCTTCTCTGGTTCAGCTCAGGCAATTTACTTATGCATTCGCAAACAAAGGAGACACGTGTTGAAACCAACCATTTGTTAGAACTCGTACGATTTTAATATCGAACAAAAAAACTAATGTCTACAGTAGTAGATGCACATAATTCAAAATAATACTAATCATCCACAAACAAGTCGATCTCTGTGAAAGAGTGGAACCACAGCAGATCCGGCAATGTCACACAGCCGGTTCCCTTGCTTCTTTCCTTCCTTCCTCCCTTCCTCCCTCTCCCTCTCCCTCACGATGTCTCTGTCGCTTTACTATCTCGCTCCCTCTCTCATTCTATTCTCTCTGTCTCTCCACACGCCCATTCCCTCGCGCTCACTCTCGCGACATCTTCCTCGTGTCCTCTCCCTCGCGTGCTCTCCCTCACGTGCTCTCCTTTGCGCTCTCTGCCTCCCGCCAACTCCCTCGTGCGCTCTCCCCCTCGCGATGTCCCCTTCTGTCGCTCTCTCTCGCGCTCACCATCGCCCGCACGCTCTCCCTCAGGCCCTCTCCATCACGCTCACTCTAGCGTCATCTCCATGGCACCCTCTCCGTCGCGCCCTCTCCCTCACGTGCTCTCCCGCGCGCCCTTTCCTCGCGATGTCTCACTCGCTCTCTCCTTCGCGCCCTCAGCCCTCGCGCTCACTTTCTCTGTCTCTCCATCTCTCACAGAGAGACAAGTGAACGGATCGGTTCTCTGTCTTCAATTGTAAAACAGGAGCATTCTCCTACAGGAGGATAGTTCAAGTTGGCAGTGAGAGGGAGACTGTACAGGTAGAGATGGAGGAGAAAAGGAAGGTGAAGGAAAGGACGGGTTTTGACGGGAGCAGGAGTGGTTGATGGAGACGAAAGTAAACTCCAAGATCAGGCAGTTTTGTCAGAACCGGGAAGCAGGGAAAACAGGTTCTCCTCAAGCTTCAATTTAACAGGGCGAGAGGTGAGGCGCAAAAGGGATTTCTCTGGGATGGTGAGGTCAGTGATGCCGTCGGGCTCAGCTGTAAACAGTTGTTTTGTAACTCTAAAGCAACACACACAAAATGGAAAAGATTAAACAGTTAACAGGATTCTGGTGAACTGTCTCGGCAGGAAAAATCGACAACTTACTCTTTTCCATAAATGCTGCCTGGCCTGCTGAGTTCCTTCAGCATCTTGTGTGAGGAAAATAGTAAACAGTCGACGTTTCCAGTCGAAACCTTTCATCAGGATGTGATTTTGTGTGAGTTGTTTTGTATTTCGAGCGAATGCAGATTTTCTCGTGTTTGTTTTGTTACTCTGTTCATCACATTGTTTCCATTTAGCCACAAGTGGGGGGATAGAATAGGGAGCATGAAGGCAGCTGAATTGTAAAACTTTGCAGCATTTATTTCTAACGTTTCATGAGTTTCAAAATCAGATTCAGCGGGTATTTCACCGCATTCTTCAGTTCCTCTCGGAATTTGCTCTGAGTCAGGGCGTAAATAAACGTGTTGGTGCAGGAACTGAGAACCTGCAGCATTCCCGATGTGTGTTCTGTGATGTAACCGGGATCCGTGACAGAATAAACAAAACTCATTGAAATCCGTTTATAGATAGAAAATGCCACCAGTGTTCCCCACAACAATATGAAACTACCGGTTATGCTGAAGAGCAAAACGATGGATTTGCGTCGGTTCTCCATCTCCCGGTCCTTGTCATTCTCTCCACTCTTTTGTCCCCGGAGCCTCCTGCGGGCTCGACTGGCCGCTAGAATCCGCCTGACAGTCAGAATATTGAACAGCAACATCAGAAAGAATGGGACACAAGGGACTAAAATGCGGTGAAACACCTCAAATGTCGCCCATGAGGGAGAGTTTTTGTAGCTCGGTGCAGTAACACAATCCCAGGGAACACCGTTAATTGTTTCTCCAGACTCATATACAAAGCCCCAGGGGACAGTCTCCAAACAGGCCAGCACACTCACTGTCCCGATAACCACAGCCGCCGTTCTCTCGGTGCAATATTTTGTTTTCAGCTTCTCACAGCAAATAGCCACAAATCGATCGACGGTGAAAGCGACAGTCAGCCAGACTGAGGCCGCAGTGCTCGCAAAAATCAACCATAGACCAAGTCTGCACACAGGAGTGATGGACAGGAATGATCGGGGAAAATAAATCGCAGCAGTCCCCCTCAGCATCGGATCGGAGATAACGACCAGGAGATCGGCCGCTGCCATTCCCACCAGGTAGCGAGTGACACATTTGGAGAGACCGCACTTTCCCCGGGACAGGATCACAATCGCCACCAAGTTCGCTGGAAGAGAGACAGGGAACAGCAAGTTGAGAAAATACTGAGCAGAAGCCGATGCTGCAGCTTGAGGGGATCCTGTAATATTTCCACTTTATTGTTACATTTAGCGGTGGGAGGGTCGAGAGAGGGCGCAGAGCGGCGGGACAGAGAATGAGTTTACACAGTAAAATAAAGTCAATATCATCTGAATACGGATTTCTTATTGATGAGCGGACTGTGAAGTGGCAGTACAAAATCTAAAACTGGGTATCTACCTCCTGAGAGTCAATACTGGGTCTCGTCTGGATGAAATGAATAAATCCGGACGCTGATGGCGGGATTCTTCCACCAGACAATCATTAACTTCCATGGCGATCCCTGTCAGCGACAGAACGGCCGAAGGACGGAACAACAACAGGAAATGCTGGAAGCACTGATGCAGGTAAAACAGAACATGTGGAAAAACAGTTAACGTATCTCTCCTCAGAACTGTTCTCAGAGAGACCCCTGACACGAGTATTAACTGGTTTCTCTTTCCATACAAGCTGCTTGGGGCTTAGTATTTCGAGCATTCCCCGAGTTTGTTCCCTGTTCCAACATTTACCACCTCACTAACTTTACAACAGAACATTGACCGATTCCAACAGATACAGCGAGTTCTGGCAAATCCTCAGACAGGCATGACGCCTCCCGTTGATTCCATCACAGGGAAGCAGGGGAGAGGAATTCAACGTCCAGCAGCAAACTCGGTGCCGTCGTCAGATGTCTGTCAGATAGAGATAAGATGGAAAACGTTTCACTCTGAAGCACTAGGTCGGCTGTGTTAATTGACTCTGCAATGAGTTCAGTCTGTTTTCCATCAGCTGTTTACATTCAGGCATACCGCAGACATTTATTTAAAATCGACAATAGATTCGATCTACAACACGAAAGTCCGCACATTTGCTGAATTGTTACTACCAATCATTTGTTTGAGTGTTGCTCATAACTCAGAAATCCGCTCACATACAAATGCAGACGATCAATTAGTATAATCTCCGCGGGATCTATAAACACAACATTTGCAGATGCAGTGCAGCTGCTGCAAGACCAAACGCACAGAGACGGAACATCCCATTATTGATCACAAACCGCTGGAAGAACACTGTCTGACAAGTTCAGTTCCACCCATGTTGGCGGATTCGGTAAATTCCTGCCTCGGTTTGTTTCTAGATCCAAATTCCAGCATCTGTCGTCCCGGTGTTTCTACTCTCTTTAAGAAAAGCGGAATACCGGGACGAGAATGTGAGCGTTTAAGCCGGCGGCAGAAGCAATCACAACATTGGAATTAAACTTCAACATCGCCCACGGCAGCTGACACTGCGGCTTACCGGGAATTCCGAAGGCTGAAATAAAAGGATAGTAAACGTCTTCTATCCGCCAGATGACTGGATACACCATTTCAGTGAGAATCTGTGATTTCTGTTGCTCCTGCATTCACAGCTCCGGCAGACAGCTGATGCATTCAAAGCGGCCCTGATTTATACAGAGGATCTGTCTCCAGAGATACGATTATACACCTCACTAACTTGCTCAGTTACAGTTGCTTGAACAAACACTTTCATTCAAAACCTTTGTCTCTATTGTAAATATTCGGGCGATTAGAGACAAATACATGAAAATTCTTTGGCATTACCTCAGCAGAGTCTCTGGTGAAAATAGGCCGGTTGATTTAATTACAAAGTCTGAGTTTTGTCACGGACCAGCGACATTTACAGATTTCGTCTTTTTGTTGGCTAATTACTGATTTCTGAACGGACACCAGCGACACAGACCGATCTCTACTTCCGTCCCTACAGTTTCCCATTTTGTAAATGTTGTTTAGTACTTCAGCTTTTTCCTGATCTCTCTCTCTCTCAGCCCCCCCCACACACTCACACACACACACACACACACACACACACACACACACACACACAGACACACACACACACGCACACACACACACCGAGAGAGAGAGAATTGTACACTTGTATTTCTATGTTATATCAAATGTCCTGTTGAACATACTGGACAGGAAAATGGAGGAATTTAAGGTGGGGAGTTGAATGGAAGGCAGGGTTTGTGGGTCCGCACAACATTGTGGGCCGAATGGCCTGTACTGTGCTGTACTATTCTACACTTCTATGCTCTATGCTTACTATAAATTGCAAATTGCACATTTAAACAAAGACTTAACTAGAGATTTTTACTCCTTGTGTATATGAAGGATGTAAGTTATAAAGTCAATTCAATTCAAAACCCACAACCACAGATTCGAACAAAGGTATAATAGTGAGACGGCGATTAGGATGGGAGTGGTCAAATGAGCACATTGCTAATGTACAATCAGGAGAAAATATGCAGATGTTGGAAATCCAAGTCAACACAAGAAATTCTGCTGAGTTCCTCCAGCATTTTGTGTGTGATATTGCTGAAGTCACAGTCTTTAATGGGCATCTCAAATCTGTCAAATGTCAAAAGAAATTGAGAAGAAACATTTCAATCTGCAAAGGAATTGGCAAACTGTTTAAATAAAAAAAAAGTACTCGAAACAGGGAGATGAATAGATGCAGGATGACTGAAAGTGAAGGAGAAAAAAGGCAATCGTGAGATAACATGTTAGCTGAGAGAGAGAGAGAGAGAGACAGAGACAGAGACAGAGAGAGAGAAAGGGAGAGAGAGAGAGACAGAGAGAGAGACTGAGATTGAGAGAGAGAGACAGAGAGGGAGAGAGAGAGACAGAGAGAGAGGGAGAGGGAGAGAGAGAGGGAGAGAGAGACAGAGTGAGAGAGTCAGAGAGAGGGAGAGAGAGACAGAGAGAGGGAGAGAGTGAGAGAGGGAGACAGAGAGAGGGAGAGAGACAGAGAGAGAGACAGAGAGGGAGACAAAGAGGGAGAGAGAGAGACAGAAAGAGAGAGGGAGGGAGAGAGAGACAGAGAGAAAGAGACAGAGAGAGAGAGAGAGAGAGAGAGACAGAGAGAGAAACACAGAGAGAGAGACAGAGCGAGAGGGAGAGGGAGAGAGAGAGAGAGGGAGAGAGACAGAGAGAGAGATAGTGAGAAAGAGTGAGAGACAGAGAGAGGGAGAGAGAGAGAGGGAGAGAGACAGAGAGATAGAGAAAGAGAGAGAGGGAGAGAGAGAGAGGGAGAGAGAGATACAGAGAGAGAGAGACAGTGAGAGAGTCAGAGAGAGGGAGAGAGAGAGGAAGAGAGAGACAGAGGGAGAGAGAGACAGAGAGAGAGGGAGGGAGAGAGAGAGAGACAGAGAGGGGGAGAGAGAGAGAGGCAGAGAGAGGGAGAGGGAGAAAGAGGGATAGAGAGAGAGGGAGAGACAGACAATTAGGCAGATGTTTCTCCTGTATCTGCCAGTCTCTGCTACAGAGTGAGGGTGTAGGAGTCAATCTCTGCTGGTCAGTTTTGGGTGCCTTGTGTAAATGTCTGCTTGATTCTCCAGCGGTCAGTCTCTGGTACAGTGTGAGAGTGTGGGGTTCATTCTGTACCTGTCAGTCTCTGGTACAGTGTGAGAGTGTGGGGTTGATTCTGTACCTGTCAGTCTCTGGTACAGAGTGAGAGTGCGAGGTTCATTCTGTACCTGTCAGTCTCTGGTACAGTGTGAGATTTGTGGTTAACACTGCATCTTTTAATCTCTCATCTAGTGTAACATTACAACATTTCTTTCAGATTTATTCTTGCAGTTGAATTTTTTGATTAAGTCTATTTTTCATTTTAATCAATACCACAGGGACGATGCCACTGGTTACATTGAACTAATATTCAGGTACTTTGCAGCAGAGCATCTGGAGCAACAAGACTAGACCATTGATTCAAACACTCTTCTGTGATAAATATATAACTTTCCTCGAGTCTCGGTGTGGGATGGTTTGAGTGGTGTGTACTCTGTAGTGACATTTGGGCTGATGGAATTGAGAATGATTTTGACTGTAAATTTGTAACCTGTGTGTGCACAGTGATCAGTAATGAGACCTCTGTTTGATCAGATTAAAACACACATGGGTGATCAGATCGCTGATGACATGAATATTGGTGCAATTGTGGGTGGTGAGGAAGGTTGTCAAATGGACAGAACTGGATGTAGTTCAGTTGGAATCATGGATGGAGAAACGGGGGACAGAGTTTAATCTGGACAAGGATGACGAGTTTACATTCCAATGTTGGAGGAATGTACACAGTAAATGACAGCACCCTTGGGAGCAGTGATATATCTTGATGTGTCTGTCCATATCATCCTGCAAGAGGTATTGAAAGGAAATGGAGATGTGCGGTAACCTTGTCTTCATCAGTCATGGTGTTGTGTACAAACCATAGGATGACGTGTTACAGCTGGACAAACCCTTGGTTAGGTCACGTTTCGAGCCGTGGGTGCAGTTCTGTTTGCTACATCACAGAAAGGACGTGGGGACTGTGGAAAGGGCGCAGAAGAGATTTCCCAATGTGCTGTCTGGATTAGTATAGGGAAAGTTGGATAACACTTGGATTGTTTTTTTTTAATTTTATTTATAAACACAGAGCAAAATAAACCCTTTGAGCTACACTGCCCAGCAAACCCTGGTAACCCAATTTAACCCTAATCTATTCACAAGATAGTTTACAACCACGAGTTAGCCTTCCCGCTACATTGTTGGACAGTGGGGAAAAAAGAGGAGGATCTGAATAAAACTGACGCAATCCACAGGAAGAACATACAGAGACTCTTTAAAGAAGGTGCTGGGGCTGAATTCTGACTCCGATGCCCCGAGCTGTAACAGCATCATGCAAATCCCTACATGGTCATGGCGCCCCAGAGTGCAGTCTCACCTGACACCAGTGTCAGCAGAGGTATCGTGGGCCGAATGGGCTGTTCCTAATCCTGTTTGCAGCTATAAGTAGTAGAGAGAACATGACATTTTATTGATGGGGAACAGAATACAAATGTCGGGAGCTTATGCTTCCCTTATAGAAACATTGAAACATAGACAACCTACAGCATAATACAGGACCTTCGGTGCACAATGCTGTGCCACACATGTACTTTAGAAATTACTTAGCGTTACCCAAGCCCTCTAGTTTTCTGAGCTCCCTGAACCTATCCAAAAGTCTCTTAAAAGACATTATTGTAAACTCCCCCCAACACCGTCACGGGCAGCCCATTCCATGCACTCACCACTCTCTGCATAAAAAAACTTACCCCTGACCTCTCCTCTGTACCTACTTCCAGGCACCTTAAAACTGTGCCCTCTCGTGCTAGCCATTTCAGCCCTGGCAAACAGCCTCTGACTATTCACATGATCAATGTCTCTCATCATCTTATACACCATATATAGGGTGGGGGAGCCCATTTATACATTATTCAGGGAAGAATCTCAATGTGTTGGAATCAGTTCAGGGAATGTTCACTGGACCAATACTGGTAGTGAGCTGGTTGTCTGATGAGGAAAGTCTGGGCTTGTGTTTTCTGTTCGTACTGTCTCCATGTGCTTATACGACCAGAAGATACAGGGGCAGAAGTAGGCCATTGAGTCTGCTCTGCCATTCGATCATGGGCTGATCCAATTCTTCCAGTCATCTCCACTCCCCTGCCTTCTCCTCATACCCTTTTATGCCCTAGTTAATCAAGAACCTATCTATCTCTGCTTTAAATGCACCCAAAGACTTAGCCTCCACAGCTGCTCGTGGCACCAGATTCCGCAGCTTTACCACCCTCTGACTAAAGTAATTTCTCCGCATGTCCGGTCTTAATGGACAATCCTGAAGTCATGCGTCTTGTCCTGGACCTCACCTACCATGGGAAATAAGTTTTCCATATCTAATCTGTTCAGGCCTTTTAACATTAAGAATGTTTCTATGAGATCCCCATTCATTCTCCTGAACTCCAAGGGATACAGCCGAAGAGCTGCCAGATGTTCCTCATATGGTAAACCTTTCATTCCTGGAATCATTCTCATGAATATTTTCTAAACCCTCTCCAATGTCAGTATATTCTTTCTAAAATAAGGAGCCCAGAACTGCGCACAAGACTCCAAGTGTGGACTAACGAGTGCCTTATAGAGCATCAACATCACACCCCTGCTCTAATATTCTATACATCTAGAAATGAGTGAAAAAATTGCATTTGCCTTCTTCACCACTGACTGAACCTGGAGGTTAACCTTTTGGGTATCCTGCACAACGCATCGCAAGTCTCTTTGCATCTCTGCATTTTGAATCATCTCCCCATCTAAATAATAGTCTTCTCATTTATTTATTTTACCAAAGCGCATGACTATACACTTTGCAAATTGTATTTCATTTGCCGCTTCTTTGTCCATTCCCCTAAACTATCTAAGTCTCTCTGTAGGCTCTCTGTTTCCTCAACACTACATGCTTCTCCACCTATCTCTGTAGCATCAGCAAATGTTGCCACAAATACATTAATCCCACAGTCCAAATAATTGACATACCTCATAAAAAGCAGCGGTCCCAACATCGACCTCTGTGAACTCCACTGGTAACTGGCAGCCAGCCAGAAAACGATCCCTTTGTTCCCACTCTCTGTTTTATGCCGATAAGCCAGTGCTCCACCCATTGGCAACTAGAACCAGGGACCAGTATTTCATGATTTGAGCAAAAGATCAGAAGATTCTTTTCTGAATCTTAATGCACCCTCAGACATTGGAATTGATTAACTGACAGGTTTTTTGGATAATATCCTTGTATGCTTTTAAGGGAAAGAGAGGGGGATAGTTTATAAGGAGGGGGTGAAATGTTCCTGTGGGCAGACAGGAACATGGAGTTTAATGTTGAAACAGGACAGTCGTGACCTTATTAAATGACAGAGCAGGTGGGAGTTGCTGAGTGGGGACCCCTGCTCCTCATTTGGATGTGGGTGTGAGCCTGTGGTGTGCTGACCAGGACTGTACACAGAGATCCAGCCGTGACCCCACTTGTGTCTATACAATTCCAGCAGAGCTCCCTCCCCTGCCATTCTGTATCTTCAGCCAACAAAAGCAAGCCTCTCATCCACCTTTTAAACCCATCGAATGCTCCGTCCTTCTAACCTGAGGAATCATTCCACATGCTCTCCCTCTGACCCTCTATTCTTCTCCATATTCCACAATGTACCGTCTGTCTCCTGGCCTTTTTGGGCTCCCCATCTGCATTACCTCACCTCACGGATTAAATTCCACCTGCCTATCTGTCCAGTCCACTGATACCTTCCTGTAGTCCTCAGCTTTCCCCCGCACTCTCACCCACATGGCCAACTACACTGGACAACAAATATTTTGCTTCCTGATTACTTTTAGGTACGTATATCTTATGGATTTGGACTGCTGATATTGAAAATCACTATGCAATGTCCCTATCACACACCATCTCTTTGAAATTGCCTATATTTTTATATTTCAATTCATAATCCAAGTCAGATTATTTGATGCCAAGATTAAGGGAGGCATTTGTGCTGGTCCACAAATCAAGCAGGCCAGCAATAACAGGCAATTCAAAGAACTTCTATTGGGACCAGAGAAAATCGCATGGAATGCATTCAAGGAAGTTGTTGAAAATGTTCAATATTTTCCCAGGGACCAGGGAAATATTGACCAGCTGTGTTTCACTGTAACTGTCGTACTGGAAATGTGTGTCTGGGTCCTGGGCTCAGTGTGGGACTGAATGTCTCTGCTGTCTGAGACTGTGGAACAAATGAGCTGTCAGTATCTCTGTGCTCAGTAACACACCTTGTGTGTGAGAGATGGAGCCACTGTTCTATTCATTGAGCCTTGCCAAGAGGGAACATTGGCGAACATTGAAGTCTTTCCTGCAGGTAGGAGAAGGAAAGTGAAAGAGGTAAAAGGCAGACACGGTGTGAAGCGACTGGTGCAGCCAGTGCCAGTGTGTGAGGCCACTCACAAGCTGCAGCTCTCAGCTTCTTCTGAGCAGCAGATGGAGGAGGCTCCAAACCAAGGAAGAGACGGACAAACCCCACCACTTCCCGGTATGGATCCGGGAGTGGAACAGAGGGATGGACACAACTTTCATTTCCCATGGGATTCACCACTCGGAGCACTCACTGTCCAGCAACAACAGACATTGGGAAGTGGGCTAATGGGAAACCGTCTTCCCATGGTCAGGGGAGAGGAAGCAGCAATTATAGTCAGCAGCAACTTCTTCCCACTCCGCCACACTCGCCGTGGCCCAATCCCAGCGCAGGAATTAATTCTCACTCCACATTCAAGCTACAGGACCTAGGCCTCTGCAACTGGATCCATGACTTCCTAACCGGAATACCACAATCTGTGCGGATTGGAATAACATTTCCACCTCACTGACAATTAACATTGACACTCCACAGAGCTGTGTCCTTATCTCACTGCTCCACTGTCTCTACACCCAGAACTGTGTGACTAGGCATCGCTCAAACAGCATTTATAGATTTGCTGATGATACAACCACTGTTTGCAGAATTTCAGATGGTGACAATAAATCATAAATTAGGGTGAACTACCAGTTAGTGGAGTGTTGCTGCAGCAACAATCTTGCACTCAACGTCAGCAAGATCAAAACGCTGCTTGTGGACTTCAGGAAAGGTGAGATGAAGGAACACAAACCAATCCTCATCAAGGAATCAGAAGTGGAGAGAGTGGACAATTGCAAGTTCCTGGGTGTCAGCATCTCTGAGGATCTAACCCGGATGCAACATATGATGCAGTTATGAAGAAGGCAAGACAGCGGCTATATTTCATTAGGAGTTGGAGGAGATTTGGTTTGTCAAATACACTAAATAAACTTCCAGAAACGTAGAGTGGAGATCATTCTGACTGGCTGCATCTCCATCTGGTATGGGGGGGGGGGGGCGGGCTTCTGAACGAGATCAAATTAAATAGCAAAAACTTGTAAAACTGGTCAACTCTACCATGGGTCCAGGCTCGGTAGTACACAACATCTTCAAGGAGCGGTGCCTCAGGAAGGCACCGATCATCATTGAGGATCGCCACCACCCAGAACGTGCCCTTTTCACACTGTTACCATCAGGAAGGAGGGAGAGAATGCTGAAGGCACACACTCGGTGATTCAGGAACAGTTTCTTCCCCTCTGACACCCAAATTCTGAATTCTCAATGGGCATTGAACCCAAGAGCACTACCTAACTACTTTTGCTTTTAATTTATGTTTTAATTCTTGTTTAACTACATATTTTAACTTAAATATTGAATACTTAATGTAACTCAGTTTTTTCTCTATATTTATTTATCATGAATGTCATTGTACTGCTGCTGTAAAGTTAACAAATGTCACGACGTATGCTGGTAATATTAAATCTGATTCTGATTAAGTTGCTAATTGAGTCTGCCTCATCCTCTCCAGCAACAACCTCCATTGCCCTCACTCCAGAATCGATACCATTCGCTCAGCAACACACGCACAATTCTGGAGGAACTCAGCAGGCCGGGCAGCATTAATGTAAAAGAGTACATCTTTGGCATCTTAAGCCAAGATCCTATGCTTATGAGTAAAAATAAAACACATATACTGATTTAGAATAGTCCAAACACCATTCTCCCATTGTTGATAATGCTGTTTGTCCAAGACCTTCCCACATAGGAACTATTACAACCCCTTTTCCACAGAGCCCCATCATCAGCATAGAAAGCCAAACTGAACTCAGGCCCAAGACCATTAAAAAGTAGAATTAACTATCAGATTAAACAATATTAAACTGATAACATTATACTGGGGAGGGAGGAACATTATCTTCTGCAAACTCTGATGACCCACCCTCACTGAAAATGATTCCCCTAAAAAATGATACCCATTTGCAAAACCAACGCCAACACCAAGCTTAATGAGTGTAATAAAAATCCTCTCCCTCCATTGCATGTCATAAAACGATTTCAATGTCCAAAAACACTGCAACTACCGATTCTTTCAGTGTAAAAGGATTCCCAGTAGTACAAGGGCGTCATAGATCTCCCTTTGCGAAACCCACATCGGTAGTGACGAAGTAATTCTCTCTTATCCAAAACAATCATCAGCCTAATTACTATCATTTTCACCATTATTTTACACAACGAGGAAGTGAGACAACAGGCCTGTAGAAACTGGACAGCATCGGATCTCACCCAGGTTTTACAACAGGCTTCACCACAGACCTTTTCCAGTCTCCTGGGAACATTCTTTGCTTCCAGATCTTCTTATAAAACTCAAACAACTTCTTTTAGACTGCCTCAGGCAGATACTGGAGTACAGTATATGATAGTTTCCCATATCCTGTCCTGGTCTATAGTACATGCCTTACTGGTGGCAAATTTCCATTCAGCCAATGTAAAGTCATCATCCATGGCAATCTCAAATGCCTCTTGTTTCTCACAAATCTCCCCACTGTCCACCAAGAGGCTCTCTCTTCTCTTAAAACACTCATCCCCTATATTGTCTAGACTATGTGTGTTTGCAAACGTGTTTCTCAAACACTTTGCCTTTTCGTTGTCCTTTGCATCAAATGTCCGTTCTCCACTAATACTGGAATCTAGTTATAACCTCTGACACCATTCATTTTCTTCAGCATTCTCCACACCACCGTCAGAGGATCATGGGACGGGAAGCCTTGGGAGAAAGAAAGAGGGAGGGGGATTCCCAGAGGATAGGCAAGGAGTATAGTGAGAGGGACAGAAGGAGAAAAAGAGAAAAAGATATAATAATAATAATAATAATAATAATAATAAATAAATAAACAAACAAATAAATAAATAAATAACGGATGGGCGGCCCCATGATCCTCTCATATCCCTTTTGCCAGTCAACTGTCCAGCTCTTGGCTTCATCCCTCCCCCTCCTGTCTTCTCCTATAATTTTGGGTCTCCCCCTCCCCCTGCCACTTTCAAACCTCTTACTATCTCTTCTTTCAGTTAGTCCTGACAAACGGGCTCAGCCCGAAAGGTCGACTGTACCTCTTCCTTTACATGCTGCCTGACCTGCTGCGTTCAGCAGTAATTTATTATGTGGGTTGTATAACTCCGGTCTGTTGGGGATGGCGACATTAATTTACCGGAATAAAACTTGCAGCAGAGTGAGGAATGATCCGACAGAAAGCAACTTGGGGACTGGTCGAATCACATGGAACTATGGGAGACGCCTCACTACTCGGATGCTTTGCCACGTCATTGAGCGATGGTGGTATAGTGGTGAGCATAGCTGCCTTCCAAGCAGTTGACCCGGGTTCGATTCCCGGCCATCGCAGATTGTACAGTTTTAGACTACATAACATATAAACCTTTGACATAGACACGATCCACGCAGAACTCTAAGGGCCATCACGCTAATTCACGCTGTGAGTGTAAATTGATTCATTAATTATCATTCACTGGTCATGAATCAGAGTTGGAATTAACATCCCTCGAGAGTTTCTCGTTAAATCCTGTTCTGACTCTATTCCAGATTCTACAAGAATGGACACTTCACAGGAAGGATCGGCAGGATTTGTAAAGTGTTGCCTGATTAAAGTGTTTGAGCTTGTTTGCCTTCATTGGAATATCAGAGCCTGAGAGGAAACTTGACCGAATTATCAGAATCAGAATCCTTTATTATCGCCAAGTATGTGACACATACAGGGAATTTGATGCCGGTTTCCCTGAGCTCTCGCTGTACAGAATCAAAAAGCAAACAAAACAATAGTGTAAATAACCTTGAACTATATACAATGAGGTACTGTGTACCAGAGTATGTACAGGTGGACTTCGTTTATAATAGACTAAAATTCAAGTGTTCATAAGACTGATGGCAGACGGAAAGAAACTGTTCCTGTACCTACGGGTCCTGGCATACAGTGATCTAAAGCGCCTACCAGAAGGAAGGAGTTGGAACAGGTGATGTCCAGGGTGTGGTGGGTCTACAGTGATGCTGTTTGCTCGCTTCCTGACTCGATGAGAGACATAGACTGGGCAGATAGTCAGAATTGGTTTCCCAGGGTAGGGGTTTGAAATTCCAGCGGGAATGAATTTAAGGTAGGAGAGAGTTTAAAGATATGCGGGTCACGGTTTCAGACAGAGTGGGGTGGGTGCTTGGAACGGGCTGTCAGGTTCAGAGACGGAAGATATACAATGTGTTTAGATAGGCATATGAATATGTTAGTGTAGAGCGACATCGATAGAGGCACAAAGAGAAAATCTACAGATGATGGAAATCCAAGCAACACAGAAAATGTTGGAGGAACTCAGCAGGCCAGGCAGCATCTGTGGGAAAAATACAGTCGACGTTTCGGGCCGAGTCCCTTCATCCGGACTGGAGCAAAAACCGATGAGGAGTCAGAGTTAGACGGTGAGGGGAGGAAGAAACACGAGGTGATATTTGAAACCGGTGGGGGTGGGGAGGTGGCTGGTAAATTAAAGACCTGAAACTTTGGTTGGTGAAAGAGACACTGGGCTGGAGAATAGGGAAGGAGAGGAGGCCATGGAAGAAAGAAAAGGGGGAGGAACACCAGAGGGAGGTGATGGGCAGGTAACAGATAAGGTCAGAGAGAGAAAAGAGAATGGGGCTTCGTGAAGGAGGGTGCATTACCGGAAGTTTGAGAAATCGATGTTCATGCCATCAGGTTGGAAGCTACCCAGATGGAATATAATGTTTTGGTCTTCCACCCTGAGTGTGGCTTCATCGCGACAATACTGGAGGCCATGGGCTGCCATGTCGGAATTGGAATGGGAAGTGGAATTAAAATGGGTGGCCACTGGGAGATCGCTCTTGTTCTGGTGGAGGGAGTGTAGGTGCTCGGCGATGTAGTCTCCTAATCCGTATCGGGTCTCACCGATATACATGAGGCTACACCAGGAGCACTGGATACAGTAGATGACCCTAAAAGACTCACAGCTGAAGTGTCGCCTTACCTGGAAGGATTGCTTGGGGCCCTGAATGGTACTGAGGGAGGATGTGTAGGGACAGGTGTAACACTTGTTTCACTTGCAAGGATAAGTGCCAGGAGAGAGATCAGTGGGAGGGACGGACACACATGGGATTCACATGGGATCCCTGCAGAGAGCAGAACGTAGAGGGGGGAGAGAAAGATGTGTTTGGTGGTGGGATCCCGCCGGAGATGGCGGGAATTACAGAGAATTGTGTGCTGGAGGCGGAGGCTGGGGTGGGTGAGGTAGGTGAGGACAAGACAAACCCTCTCCCTGGGGGAGGGAGCGAGGATGCGGTGGGGGCAGACGTGAGCAAAATGGAAGAGATTCTGTTGAGAGCTGCTGTCATGGTGGAGGAACGGAAGCCCCTTTCTTTGAAAAAAGACGAATTTCTCCTTTGCTGTTGAATGAAAGGACTTATCCTGAAGGCAGATGCAGCGGAGACGGAGGAATTGAGAGAAGGGGCGGGCATTTTTACATGTAATGGGGTGCGAAGCGGTATAGTCCAGGTAGCTGAGAGAGTCTGTGTGGTTATAATAGACATCAGTAGACAAGCTGTCTTCAGAGATAGAGACAGAGAGATGGAGAAAACGGAGGGAACTGTCGGATATGGGACAGGTAAACTTTTGGGCAGGGTGGAAGTTGCAGGCAAAGCTGATGAAGTGGACGAGTTCCACATGGGTGCAGAAAGAGGTAGCAATGCCGTCATTTACATAGTGCAGGGAAAGTTAGGGAGCGACACCAGTGTAGGCTGGGAACATAGACTGTTCCACGTAGCCGACACACAGGCAGGCACAGCTGGGACCCATGCAGGTGTCCATGGCTCACCTTGTGTTGAAAGGAAGTGGGAGGAAAAGTTCCGCCAGACGGAGATGAATGGTGGTGGAGGAGAGCTGGTTGGGTCTGGTTTCCCGATGGAAGCGGAGAGATTTGAGACCTTCCTGGTGCAGGGGTGGGTGGTTTGGGGTGTATAGGGTGTATGGGGTGCGGGGGTGGGTGGTTGAGACCTTCCTGGTGCGGGGGTGGGTGGTTTGCTGGACGTGTATAGGGATTGGACATCCATAATGAAAATAAAAAGATCGAGGACCTATATGGGATGAAAACAATTAAACTCCAACTGAATGATCCAAAATTAAATCAAAACCACGACATTAGACCCGGCAAGTCCGTTAGTTCCAAGGATGTCGCTCGAGGAAATATACACTTATGGTCAAAGAGAATGGTGAAGGAGTATGTAACTTACACACTCCTGACAAAAATATACCATGCGCCCCGGATACTGTACTCTCTCTTTCCCCTTCTTCTATCCGGCTGAAGGTGCAGGACAGCACGTACTACAGGCTCGTGGACTCCGCCGTTATGTCCATTGGATGGTGCCCGAGTCGATAAGATGGAGTCTTGACCTCACAATCTACCCGTTATGATGCGGCACCTGATTGTTTACCCGCACTGTGCTGTCTCTGTCGCAGTTACATTTCATTCTGCATTCTGTTATTGCTTAACATTGTTCTTTCTCAATACGCTGTGTAATGATTTGATCTCTAGGAATAGTGTGAAAGAGAAGCTTTCAGAAAATATTTTAATTCCCACTGAAGTTAATGCGGCAGTCGCAGGGTCTCCGGACAGCACAGCGTTACCCAGCTGGCAATAAAACGCGCCGCAAAAACTGCCGGGTTACCTCCGTCCCTGGGTGGGCTCGGACCACCAACCTTTCGGTTAACAGCCGAACGCGCTGACCGATTGCGCCACAGAGACAAACTGGAAAAGGAGACTATGAATGGTCTATTCCGGGGTTGGAAGATGGTGACTAACAATCGATCAACACACATCAAAGTTGCTGGTGAACGCAGCAGGCCAGGCAGCATCTCTAGGAAGAGGTACAGTCGACGTTTCAGTCCCAGACCCTTCGTCAGGACTAACTGACGAAGAGTGGTAAGAGATTTGAAAGTGGGAGGGGGAGGGGGAGATTCAAAATGATAGGAGAAGACAGGAGGGGGAGGAATGGAGCCAAGAGCTGGACAGGTGATAGGCAAAAGGGATACGAGAGGATCATGGGACAGAATGTCCGGGGAGAAAGACGGGGGGGGGGGAGGGGAACCAGAGGATGGGCAAGGGGTATAGTCAGAGGGATAGAGGGAGAAAAGCAAGAGTGAGAGAAAGAATGTGTGTGTAAAAATAAATGACGGATGGGGTACAAGGGAGAGGTGGGGCATTAGCGAAAGTTAGAGAAGTCGATGTTCATGCCATCAGGTTGGAGGCTACCCAGACGGAATATAAGGTGTTGTTCCTCCAACCTGAGTGTGGCTTCATCTTTACAGTAGCGGAGGCCGTGGATAGACATATCAGAATGGGAATGGGACGTGGAATTAAAATGTGTGGTCACTGGGAGATCCTGCTTTCTCTGGCGGACAGACCGTAGGTGTTCAGCAAAGCGGACTCCCAGTCTGTGTTGGGTCTCGCCAATATATAGAAGGCCACATCGGGAGCACCGGACGCAGTATATTACCCCAGCCGACTCACAGGTGAAGTGTCTCCTCACCCGGAAGGACTGTTTGGGGCCCTGAATGGTGTTAAGGGAGGAAGTGTAAGGGCATGTGTAGCACTTGTTCCGCTTACAAGGAGGGAGATCAGTGGGGAGGGATGGTGGGGACGAATGGACAAGGGAGTCGCGTAGGGAGCGATCCCTGCGGAAAGCAGAAAGAGGTGGGAAGGGAAAGATGTGCTTTGTGGTGGAATACCGTTGGAGGTGGCGGAAGTTACGGAGAATAATATGTTGGACCCGGAGGCTGGTGGGGTGGTAGGTGAGGGCCAGGGGAACCCTATTCCTAGTGGGGTGGCGGGAGGATGGAGTGAGAATCTCCCCCTCCCCCTCCCACTTTCAAATCTCTTACCACTCTTCCTTCAGTTAGTCCTGACGAAGGGTCTCGGCCTGAAACGTCGACTGTACCTCTTCCTAGATATGATGCCTGGCCTGCTGCGTTCACCAGCAACTTTGATCTGTGTTGCTTGAATTTCCAGCATCTGCAGAATTCCTGTTGTTGCGTTTTTAAGACTAACAATCGATGTTGTGAGGCGGCTTTTCACATATCACAATCACAACATTGGAATTAAACTTGAACTTCCACCAACGGCAGCTGACACCGCGGCTTACCCGGAATCCCAAAGGCTGTAATAAAAGGATAGTAAACGTCTTCTATTCGCCAGATGACTGGATACACCATTTCAGTGAGAATCTGTGATTTCTCTTGTTCCTGAATTCACAGCTCCGTTAGACACGCTGAGCTGATGCATTAAAAACGACCTCGATTCAAACAGAGTCTCAATCTCCAGCGATACGGTCAAACACTTCACTAATTGTCTTAGTGACGAGCACGTGAACAAACACTTTAATTAAACACCATTGCCTCTGATGTAAACATTGGACGATTGAAGACCAACACATCACAATTCTTGGGCATTACTTCAGCAGAGTCTTTGGTGGCAATGAGGCCGGTAGATTTAATTTTAAACTCTACATTTGTCACGGAAGAGCTACTTTTTACAGATTTCATTGTTTATTGTTTGATCATTATTGCGCTACAAATGGAGACCAGCGCCCCTGAACGACCCATATCTCGTGTCCCTCAGTGCTGTCCTTCAGTCCTGCAACTCCCTCCTGGTCGCACACACAAACAGTCTGGCAACACAGATACGAAGAAAAATACAACAGAGAAAACAAGGTCGGGATAGAAAGCGTCAAATAACGACGTTCTTGATGTACAAACACGAGAAAATGTGCAGATGCTGCAAATACAAGGCAATACCCAGACAGTCCGCTGAGTTCTTCCAGCACTTTGTCTGTGATATTGCTGATATAACAGATTTTATGAGCATCT
The DNA here is from genome assembly GCF_030028105.1 of Mobula birostris. Classification (NCBI taxonomy): domain Eukaryota; kingdom Metazoa; phylum Chordata; class Chondrichthyes; order Myliobatiformes; family Myliobatidae; genus Mobula; species Mobula birostris. Next base: position 28,975,013 of record NC_092397.1, read on the forward strand.
CAAATCTGACAAAGGTCAAAGGAAATTGTCTTGAGCCGGAGGGCGGTGAGTCTGTGGAATTCTTTGCTGTCGACGGCGATGGAGTCCGAGTCACTTGGTATGCCTAACGCGGAGGGTGGTAGTTACTTGCTCAGTAAGGAAGTCAAAGACTGTGGAGAGAAGGCGTGAGAATGGAGTCGATGAGGATAATAATTCAGCCAAGATGGAATGGGCAGACTGACTCTGCTGCCTTCTCTTACGGTCTTATGACCGTATCCCATCAGCGCCTGGGTTCAGGTGTACAGAATTGTTCGCACTTCTGTTGTTTATGTTTCCTCAACGTCGTATTTATTGTTCTGTGTTTATCAGTCTGCATTTCACGGGTGGTGTAGAAAACTGCACAAAACACAGCGTGATATAATCATTTGCAGGTTGACTGTGTGGTTAAGAAGACATACGATTGTATTTAACTTCATCAACCGTGGGATTGAGTTCAGGAGCCGACAGGTAATGTTACAGCTATATAGGACCCTGATCAGACCCCACTTGGAGTACTGTGATCAGTTCTGGTCACCTCACTACAGGAAGGATGTGGAAAGTATAGAAAGGGTGCAGAGGAGATTTACAGGGATGTTGCCTGGATTGCCGAGCGTGCTTTATGAGAATAAAAGCATAGAGACATAGAAAACCTACAGCACAATACAGGCCGTTCGATCCACAAACCTGTGCCGAACATGTCCCTACCTTAGAAATGACTAGGTTTACCTATAGCCCACTATTTTTCTAAGCTTCATGTACCTATCCAAAAGTCTCTTAAAAGACCCTGTCGTATCCGCCTCCACCACCTTTGGCGGCAGCCCATTGCACGCACTCACCAATCTCTGAGTAAAAACCTTACCGCTTCATCTCCTCTGTACCTACACCCCAGCACCTTAAACCTGTGTCCTCTTGTGGCAACCATTTCAGCCCTAGGAAAATACCTCTGACTATCCACATTATCAATGTCTCTCATCACCTTATCCACCTCTATCAGGTCACCTCTCATCCTCCGTCGCTCCAAGGTAAAAAGGCCGAGTTCATTAAACCTATTCTCATAAGGCATGATCCCCAAGACATGCTTTGAGGGTCCGATGGAGTCAGACCCCAAGATCCTTTTGATCCTCCACACTGCCAAGAGTCTTACCATTAATACTATATTCTTCCATCATATTTAACCTATCAAAATGAACCACTTCACACTTATAACTTACAGATTGAGTGAACTCGACCTTTTCTCCTTGGAGCGACGGGGGATGAGAGGTAACCTGATAGAGGTGTATAAGATGATAAGAGGCATTGATCGTGTGGATAGTCAGAGGTTTTTTTCCCAGGGTTGAAATGGCTCACACCGTTTTCAGGTGTTTGGAAGTAGGTACAGATGAGAAGTCAGGAGTAAGTTTTCTTTACGCAGAGTGTGGTAAGTGCGTGGAATTGGCTGCCGGCGACGGTGGTGGAGCCTGATGCATTAGGGTATTTTAATAGGCTCTTGGAGAGGTACATGGTGCTTAGAAAATAGAGGACTATGGATCACCCGAGGTAATTTCAAAAGTAAGTCCATGTTCGGCACAGCATTATGGGCCGAATGACCTGTATTGTGCTGCAGGCTTTCTATGTTTCAATGTTTCTATATATAGAAAGTTAACAGAACTGTTAGAGCGGGCATCGGAAGCTGGAAATAGGAGGTAGTAATAGAGGACAAATAAATGGCGGGCGAAATTATTAGGCATTATGCGTCCGTCTGTTATGTTGAGGATACAAGCAGTATGCCAGAAATTCGAGAGGGGTAAGGGATGTAAGTGAGTGTAGTTGCTATTATTAAGGAGAAGGTGTCTGGAAGCTGACAGACCGCAAGGTCACCTGACCAGATGGACTGCACCGCGGGTTTCTGAAAGGAGATTACGAGATCGTGGAAGAGTTAATGGTGATCTTTCAGGAATCACGGGCTTCTGAAATGGTTCAGAGAAATAGAAAATTGTTAATCTGATTTTGTTCTTCTCGACAGAAGGGAAGCAAAATACAGAACACTACAGGCCGGTTATCAGGGCTGTTATGGTTGGGAAAATGCTGGAGTCCATGAGGTTTCTGGGTGCGTGGAGACACCTGTTCAAATAGGCCGGCCTACATGGTTTCTTTCAGGGGAAATCTTGCTTGATTAATCTGCTGGAATTAATTCGGGAAATAACAGGCAAGATGGACAAAGGAGCATCAGTGGATGTTGTTTACTTGGATTTTAAAAGGCATTTGTCAAGGGCCGCAGATAAAGTAGCTAAACAATATTAGAGCCTACGGCATTACAGGAAAGATCCGAGCATCTGCTGCCAACATGGACTGGACTGCTTTCCTATTGAGCCGTACTTCTTCAGAATTGGACCCGACTCCCGATCTTGTGGCTCTGTGATTATGCAAAGGAATAGGATTATTCCAGAGAGTATCGGCCAAGATTCATTAGGCTCTCCTGACCGGACAAACCTTATGATCCTCTGCCCCATCCCCTCGGTCGTTAAAGATATCTTTCCTGAGGCAGGCAGGAGAGCGGGTTTGTTTGAGTCTACCTTCCTCAGACGGCGATAGAAGCCACAGGAGGAAAGAGTCTACTTCGGGTTAATTCAGCTGCAGCTCAGCCGCTGTCCATTGATATTTATGCCGAAGAACTGCCAGGAAACAAAGAGAAAGAACGCGGAAGAGACACGGTGGAAGAATGATTCCGGGAATGAGAGGGTTAACATATGAGCAGCGTTTATCCGCTCTTGGACTGTATTCCTTGGAGTTTAGAAGAATGAGGGGAGACCTCATAGAAACATTTCGAATGTTGAAAAGTATGGACAGAGTGGATGTGGCAAAGTTGTTTCCCATGATGGGGGAGTCTAGTACTAGAGGGCATGACATAAGGATTGAAGGGCGCCCATTCAGAACAGAAATGCGAAGATTTTTTTTTATGTCAGAGGGTGGTGAATCTATGGAACTTGTTGCCATGGGCAGCAGTGGAGGCCAAGTCATTGGGCGTATTTAAGGCAGAGATTGATAGGTATCTGAGTAGCCAGGGCATCAAAGGTTATGGTGAGAAAGCAGGGGAGTGGGACTAAATGGAGGAATGGATCAGCTCATGATAAAATGGCGGAGCAGACCCGATGGGCCGAATGGCTGACTTCTGCTCCTTTGCCTTATGCTCTTATGGTTTTATGAACAGAATGTGTGACAGCAGGGCCACTGAAACTAGGTTCAGTAAATAATGTGAAACACATTCATTGCTGATATGTCGGGAACGAGGTCTCCGAATGCGTCGGAGGACAGACAGCACAGAGATAATATCAGGAGGGGGCAGGGTTATAGCAAATACGAGATGAAAAGCAGAGAGAAAGGAGCGAAATAAATCAACAAAGAACAATTAATAAAGGAAACCCTCTATTGGAGCTTAGAAAAATAGAGGGCAATGGGTAACCGTAGGTAATTATTAAGATAACGACATGTTCGGCACAGCATTGTGGGCCGAAGGGCCTGTATTGTGCTGTAGGTTTTCTGTGTCTCTATGAAACGATGTGACGTCAGCAAAGAATCGACAAATGAAAATGAAGAGAAGAATGAGCAACGTCCACGACGGAGCAGCGCGTCACCACGTTCAGACAACAGCAGAGAGGCGCAGCGGCAGCGTGCTGGGCCCATGGGCGTCCATTCGGCCGATGGATTGACGATTGTTTCCATGGAGAGCTCTGGAGGTGACGGAGGTCATATCAAATTAACCCGGGCCTATCAGGATAGAAGAAAACTGTCCGGACGTGTGTAAACTTAGAGAGCATCACATGGAGAACGTTATGCGGATGTTTTTGGAAACTGGAACCCATGCCTGAGTGACTGGTGAGGCAGGTACACTCACAACATTAGAGAATTGTCTGGGGACCACCTGAATCATCAAGACACTGAAGACAATAGCTAGTAAGCGAGCTCTTTTCTGGTGTGATTGGTAGTTGATTGTCAACACGGACATTGTGGGCCGAAAGGCTTGTTTTAGGGTCGCATGATTCTGTGAATCTATATTACATTTGTGTATCACAATAAAGAGTTTTATTTACTCTAGTAATGAGGGAGGGGGCTGAGAGAGATCCCATTGTGTATAAATAGACAGAGTGGATGGTGAGTAGACTGACACCACTCAGTGTGAACACATCATCCGACATGTTTTGATGTGTCCTAGTTGGCTGTGGCAATCTGAGTTGGAGTGCGAGCAGGAAGCTGCACGGATCAGTTCACTGTGAAAATGCAAGGGACAGCACTTCAGTCCTTGATCCACTGGCCACCCCAAGGTGAATAATAATTTTACACTCACCCATCGATTTAAGTAACTTCGGGAATTCGTACGCGGATTGTCAGGGTTGAACCACTCGGACGCTAGAAGTGTATGACTGTGGTTTGAGCTGTTTTCTGAACGTGGTCACTGTGATTCCTCACTCTGGTGCAGTTCCTGTTATGTCCGGTTGAGGTCGCCATCCTCCGACAGACCGGAGATACACAACACCCAGTGTTTCAATGAAGTGGGAGTGATTGGTTCAGAATTCGATTCGCTACATATCGTTTCCCGCCTGTCGCATTAAAAAAGCAGAAATATAAATATATAACTGTGATTAAAAATGTTGATTCCAACAACACGGATTTGGGCTCGAATGAGAGCAGTTCCTTTCGCTAATCCTTGAACACAACAGGTGACTGAATCGCTGGAGCAAACTGAGACACTGCTGTGGGAGGGACACGAGTGAAAGGCTCCAGTATTACAGCTGAGAAACATCAAGGTAATTCTGTTCACCCTCCTGTACTCTTAAATGTGCATGACATGAGCTATTAACTGCAATTCCTCGTTAGTACAGTGGTTAGTATCCCCGCCTGTCACGCAGGAGACGGGGTTCAATTCCCCGACGGGGAGAGATGAATTTTACTACATTATTCAACGGGAATATTGAATTCAAAAGACAAATAAAAGCGGACAAAGAATTTGTGTTTGCGCTATCCAGTTCATTGGGCATTGGGAAGGATGGAATTGCTCGGGCTGCTGTGATCCTTCCGAGAAGAAAGTGGTGTTATTGTCAACCTCTTTCCTCCAGAATCCCCTGAGAATCTATATCTCAGCACCGTTCTTTGTTACTTGTTCGTTGTTACACTGAGTCCATCATTCCGGGCATATTAATCCGGGGCTTTTGTTGTCGACTATGAATTCCCGCATGGTCCCACCACAGTAGTAAGGTAACTAACTAATATCAGTCCAGACGAAGTGTGCCGGTCGGAAACGTCGACTGTTTACTCTTTTCCATCGATTTGCTTGGTCTGCTGAGTTCCTTCAGCATTTTGTGTGTGTTACTTGGATTTCCAGCATCTGCAGATTTCTCTTGTGTGTGACCAATATTAAGTGTCACCCTGGAACACATCGATTGCATCCTCATCTTGTTTTGGTGTGCAAAATGGCTCCAGTCCCCTGCTATGCAAAGGGAAACTCTGCTCTTCAAAGACCTTTCTTCCCTGGGTTGACTGCACACTATCTGTGAACTATCCTTGCCAAGGCGCTACATTAACTTGACTTGCTGTAACATCCACAGTCCCCACTTCCCTTTGCGTCCTGTAAAGGACCACATGAATTGTGGATGCAGCTGAATTGCACAGAAAATTCGAGTCTCCCCAGTGATCCTGTCATCGTCTGTCTGCAGAGTAGGATTGCTGAACGATAGGAGGCAGCTGTCCTTCGGGTCCTCTCTCCACAGAGTGCTCTCAGTAATAAACTTAAACAAGTTTCAACACCAGCAAGAATATAAACCACTTGCCCACTGTGCACTGGAGTTGCACAAACTTCCTGGCAGAGAATGAGGCTAATCAGAAGGGTTCCAAAGGTGATGATAGAGTCGTATGTAACTCCTGCCCAAACTTCTTCACTTTAACAGCTTCTAACAGGATCTGCACGGATAAAATCGACGATGTTTTGCATTATTTCAGTCCAATAATGACACAAGTTCCTCCCCTCTCGGCCAACAGGAAGTTTAATGCTGTTCAGATTTGAAAGGCCATGATGCAGCTTGCTGCCACTTTGTTAGAAATGTCTTTGATGACCAGACTTGTATCATGCAGCACTACAGCAGTGTTGTTAGCCGATCACTGCAACACTGGGGTCATTGAATTTTTTGAGGATGTAACTAGTAGACTGGATAGGGGAGAACCAGTGGATGTGGTATATTTGGATTTTCAAAAGGCTTTTGACAAGGTCCCACACAGGAGATTAGTGTGCAAACTTAAAGCACACGGTGTTGGGGGTATGGTATTGATGTGGATAGAGAATTGGTTAGCAGACAGGAAGCAAAGAGTGGGAATAAACGGGACCTTTTCAGAATGGCAGGCAGTGACTAGTGGGGTACTGCAAGGCTCAGTGCTGGGACCCCAGTTGTTTACAATTTATATTAATGACTTGGATGAGGGAATTAAATGCAGCATCTCCAAGTTTGCGGATGACACGAAGCTGGGCGGCAGTGTTAGCTGTGAGGAGGATGCTAAGAGGATGCAGGGCGACTTGGATAGATTGGGTGAGTGGGCAAATTCATGGCAGATGCAATTTAATGTGGATAAATGTGAAGTTATCCACTTTGATGGCAAAAATAGGAAATCAGATTATTATCTGAATGGCGGCTGATTAGGAAAAGGGGAGGTGGAACGAGACCTGGGTGTCATTATACACCAGTCATTGAAAGTGGACATGCAGGTACAGCAGGTGGTGCAAAAGGCGAATGGTATGCTGGCATTTATAGCAAGAGGATTCGAGTACAGGAGCAGGGAGGTACTACTGCAGTTGTACAAGGCCTTGGTGAGACCACACCTGGAGTATTGTGTGCAGTTTTGGTCCCCTAATCTGAGGAAAGACATCCTTGCCATAGAGGGAGTACAAAGAAGGTTGACCAGATTGATTCCTGGGATGGCAGGACTTTCATATGAAAAAGACTAGATGAACTAGGCTTGTACTCGTTGGAATTTAGAAGATTGAGGGAGGATCTGATTGAAACGTAAAAAATCCTTAAGGGATTGGACAGGCTAGATGCAGGAAGATTGTTCCCGATGTTGGGGAAGTCCAGAACGAGGGGTCACGGTTTGAGGATAAAGGCGAAGCCTTTTAGGACTGAGATTAGGAAAAACATCTTCACACAGATAGTGGTGAATCTGTGGAATTCTCTGCCACAGGAAACAGTTGAGGCCAGTTCATTGGCTGTATTTAAGAGGGAGTTAGATATGGCCCTTGTGGCTAGGGGGATCAGAGGGTATGGAGGGAAGGCTGGTGCAGGGTTCTGAGTTGGATGATCAGCCATGATCATAATAAATGGCGGTGCCGGCTTGAAGGGCCGAATGGCCTACTCCTGCACCTATTTTCTGTGTTTTCTATGTTTTCATGATCTTGTCTGGTAGGTCCCCAGAACAGGAACACTAGAATCCAGTTACACTCATCAGTCTCCTTCATGCTTCAATGCTGGCAGGTGTTAGTATTTTCTACTACAGACTCCAAATATCAATAAGTATTTGACAGCTTCTGTTCAGGCCAAAGGCTCAATTTAAAGACAAAGAGCATACTCCTGGCAAACAGCAGTGAGCCTGCCATCCAATATTGTAAGTGCCATTAACAGAAGTTACAGGATTACTGGTGACATGGACATTGCACGTACTGTTACCTAAATCTGATCCTATTACCCCGTAGTTGCAGTAACAGACTTCACCCTCATCCTCATGAAGCAGCTTCAGAGCTGAGGATTTATGCAGTCCATGATGAGAAGTTTATTGCCATCGTTGAAAGCAGTTCCATTGGCAAGTGTGATTTCTCTGGGCAGTGCGGTCCAGTGCTCCCTTCACAGCTCTAATCTTCTTATCAAAGTGGTAAACAGAAACAAACTCAGTACAATTGAGGGGTAGAGACTGCACTGTTAACCCACCTTCCGAATGTCTGGGCCCCCTACAGCACACTCAACAACTCGACCAACATGCATTCATAACTAAGGGTCATGTTGTTTTAGTGGAACATGAGCTGTGCTGCCTCGCCTGTGACATGAAGCACACAAACCACATACCCACTAACATTTCTCCCAGTGTCGGATCAGGAGAAGAAGCTATCAATGCCAAACATTGACATACCAGCTTACATCTGGTGCTATCTTACAATGGGCAGAATTACAATTGTACAGATTCTACAGTACAGATTGGGAAAGGATAAATTAAAGTAAGCTTCATAGTCTGTGGTGGTGATGGCGATAGAGGCTGAAACTGACTGTTATCAAAGTTGCCTTGGCGCTGAGGGTATCTTTGAGTTCGGTGGCCAGGCTGTCTCCATCTTTTACCCCTACTGTGTCCACCGCCAACATTCCCATGTTTGTTAAAGTGAATCAAAGAAATGCAAAATCCATACAGTTAGAATAGCTTTTTCTAAACAATGCTATACGCTTTTCAAAACAAAAATAATACCAGTCACAAGTGGGTGACAAGTCAAAAGCATGTAAGGCAGGTAATGTTGAAAGTAAGAGTTAAACTGTAAACAGAAGTTAATCTAGTAATGATCAAAAACAATGTGGTTACTGTTATTTTATTAAATATAAAACAGAATACAAGTTAAAATAACGTTCAAATTAATAAATAATTAATCAAATTAATTAATAAAATAATGGGCAACTGTCACAATATTTTTATACAATGGTCAATATTAATGAGACAGTGGTAGAACAGTCCAGGGAGTCTCCAGTCCTCACACAAATATTATCCATTCCCTTAACAGTTTGAATCTTCCAGTAATCTTTCCCCTTCAGCCCGTAGAATGATTGTATTTCTTACTTTAATGGCGAAAAGATGTATTTTACAACATTGGAAGGAGATTAATGCCCCAACTACGTTTTTTTTTGTTTTCTCAAACGATACTATCTTTAGATTGGGAAAAAGTCAGAAGTAATCTTTATGATACTTCAGTAGAATTTGAACAGATCTGGAGATCTTTTATTCAACATTTTCATTTAATGTAACTTTTTTTCTCTCTTTGATAATATTTACATTTCCTTCTTGGTTTTTAACGGTTATTAATGGAGGTCGGGTTTGAGGACGTGATTGTTTAAGTTGTTTAAGTCTACATGATACCTAGTTAGCCTATTGCTTTGCTTTGCTTTTTAGGTTAGTTGCACGGTGTTTTTTTTGGGGGGGGTCTTTTTTTGGGGGTTTTCTTCTCTTTATTGATATATATGGAAAATTAGTATACTACTATATTACCTCATTATTTTATAACTAAAATGCACTGTTTGTATTGTTTTTTATGCATTAATATCTCCTGTAAATTTATATCGCAACAATGTATTAGTTTATGTATGTTTTACCTTTTGTGTACTAATTCAATAAAAAAAGATTTAAAAAGAAAGAAAGAAACAGTTTGAATCACTTGATTTCATCTGGAATTATTGTAAACCACTCAGAATTTTACTTACCTCTTTTCACCTCAGACAAGTAACAGTCTGCATTTTATTTAACCTGGGCTAATTTACTCATCATTTACAATAACATTCATTACGATGGAGTAAATCCGTGAACTTCTGAAATATTTTGCTTGTCTACTTTATAAATTCATTAACGTGCGCATCTGCTTTTTGTGCAATACTGTCTATCATATGTCACTGTGGAGTGTGAAGGAAACACTTCAATATAACACACCATTTTAGTTCAGAGTGCATAAAAGTCTCCATATTGCTCATTCTGCCATCGTGCTAGTGAGAGGTTTACACCTGCCTCGTCGAGTACTCAGGAGACACGACTGGGGTGGGCTTTGTTGTAACCGTACCTGTGAGAGGCAGGGGTACAGCAGGTTCCTACTACTTCCTACTCAGACATTGGTACGAGTTGTGTCTTGTTACACACTGAGGTAGACCCGATTACATTTTCCTGTTCTTTCTGAGGCTTTTTTCTCTAACTTTATTTCATCTTCTTTGCTCTTACTGTGAGAAGCAACCAATTATTTTTGCATTTCGCTCCAGGTGAACACCACAGGGCAGCTGAAAGTTTCCTCACACCTTTCTCCTTATATCTGTACTTCTGCAAGCGCTCCCTTCTTCCATTCCACCCACTGCTCAACACACTTCATTCTGTCTGCTCCATGTGTGAACACACAGGCCACCGGAGTTCTCTTAGATGTCCAGGACAGTGACCCTCACGTGACCATTCAGACACATAATCAGGGCACTCACTCATACTTCAGAATTCCCTTTCTTTCGTGCATCATGGGGTCAAATCCACCCCAAGGCATATGCATCATGACCAACGGGATTCCATACCGGAGGTGGCAAATCCTACAAAGGGTAGTGGATTCGGCCCGGTATATCACGGGTGAAACCCTCACAACCACTGAGCACATCTACATGAATCATTGCCGTAGGAAAGCAGCGTCCATCGTCAAAGATCCTCACCACCCAGGCAATGCTCTTTTCTCACTGCTGCCATCAGGTAGAAGGTACAGGTACCTCAGGACTCACACCACCAGGTTCAAGAACAGTTACTACCCCTCAACCATCAGTGTCCTGAACAAAAGGGGATAAATACACTTATTTAAGAGCTCTGTTATATTGTTATGTCATACTCGTTATTTATTGTAATTTATCTTTCTTCGTTTGCACAGTTTGCTTACAGTTTATCGTTCCTCATATTTACAATTTACAGTTATTGTTCTGTAGATTTTGTTAAGAATGCCCACAGAAAAGGACTCTCAGGGTTGTAGAAACATAGAAAACCTACAGCACAATGCCGGCCCTTCGGCCCACAAAGTTGTGCCGAACATGTCCTTTCCTTAGAACTACCTTGGCTTATCCATAGTCCTCTATTTTTCCAAGCTCCATATATCCATCCAGGAGTCTCTTTAAAAACCCTGTCGTTTCCGCCTGCACCACGGCCGCCGGCAGCCCATTCCACGCACTCACCACTCTCTGCGTAAAAAACTTAACCCTGACATCTCCTCTGTACCTACCTCCAAGTAGGTTGTACAGTATCTGGTTTCACGTATGTACTGTCAGAATAAATTGTACTTTGAACTATATGGTGACATATAAATACTATAATAACAACTTGCCTGGGTTTAACTTTTGACTTTGACAATATTTTTTCGTGACGCTCTTTTTTCACGGAGTGTTCAGTGATCCAGTTACAACGTGTTTTGCCGAAAATTACAAAAGATTATCCACACAAAAATATACAGTATACAAACATTAACTATTTCTAAGACCGTGAAGAGTCAAATTAAAATATGAATATTACTGTCTATAACACACTCGATTTCTGTGGGGGTGGGACACCGATGCCGGAAATCTCCCACTGTCCCCATTCTATTTACAATGTTCGCAAGTTCCCCAGCGGATCCAGTGATTGACAGCTCCCGCCGCCCCTCCGGCACGTGACACAATATGAATACGACAATGGCGAGCTGACGTCACAGAGGGCCCTCCTTCACCGACATCGTTTCCTGGGAAACGGCCCGGTCCGGGGTTGGGCGGTAAATCCGGGATGGACGGGACGGCTCTGCAGAGAAGTGGAGTCGGTCTCTACTTGTTGGGGTTTCGGCTCCGCTGTGGGATCCGCCTCTCCTCTTCCTGCCCGCGGAACAGTGAGTGTCTGTCAGCGCCTCACTGCACCGGCTCTCTGCCTCAGGTACAATATTTAAAACATATTTGCACAGTCACATGGATGGGAAAGGTTGAGAGGGATACGGCCCTGATGCAGGCAGATGGGACGAGTTCAGGTCGACAACTTGGTCGGCGTGGATGAGTTGTACGGAAAGGACTGTTTCAGTTCTGTATAAACCAGTGACTCTATTTTGGGAGGTTAAGCCAGGGCAGGATGTACACAGTGAACGACAGGTTCCGGGGAAGTTTTCATGAACAGAGACTTTATGGGTTTCTGCCCCCCACACCTCCGGCGGCTCATTCGGGATACCAATTATTCTCTGTGTGAAGTATTTACACTTCAGATCCCCTTTTCACTGTGACCTTAAAACTATTCCCTTTAGTTTTAAAAAGCCAGTCAGGATGCTGTCAATCGTGCCCCTATAGAAAGTTTTTACGATTTGGGTTCCACACCAAATTTCTTCAACCGTCTGAGGTGAAAGATGCGCTGTTGTGCCGTTTCCCCACACAGCCGGTAAGCACAGACCACGTGTGATCCTTGGTGATGTTTATGCCGAGGAGCTTAAAGGTGTTCACCCTCTCAACCCCAGATCCATTGATGTCAATAAATGTCTCCATTCATCCTGTAGTTCACAACCAGCTGCTTTGTTTTTGCGATATTGTCGGAGAGGTTGTTTTCTTGACACCACTGTGTCAGGGTGATGATTTCTTCTCTGTAGGTTGCCTCATAATTATTTGAAATTAGGCCAATCTGTGCAGTGTCGTCAGCAAATGTAATCAGCAGATTGGAGCTGTGGGTGGCGACACAGTCATGGGAGTAGAGAGAGTAAAGAAGGGAGCTCAGTACACAGCCCTGAGGGGCACCTGTGTTGTGGGTCAGAGGGACAGCGGCGAGGGAGCCCACTCTTACCACCTGCCAGCAATCTGACAGGAAGTCCAGGATCCAGCTACAGAAGGCAGGATGAAGGCTGATGTCTCTAAGCTTCTTGTTGAGGCTGGAGGGAATTATGGTGTTGAATGCTCAAGTGTAGTCCAAGAACAACATTCTGACGTAAGCATCCCTCTTCTCCACGGGCAATGTGCAGAGCTGTGACTATTGCATCAGCTGTTGATCGGTTGTGTCAGTAGGCAAATTGGGGGTCCCGTGTTCGTGTCAGCCCACTGCAGATGTAGTCCTTGCCCACCGTCTCAAAGCATTTATTTATTATTGAAGTGAGTGCGACAGGAGATTGTGGGATTGAGTTCAAGAGCTGTGAGGTAAAGCCCTTGGTCAGACCCCACTTGGAGTTCTGTGTTCAGTTCTGGTCACCTCACTACAGGAAGAATGTGAAGAGGAGTGCAGAGAAGATTTACAAGGATGTTGCCTGGATTGGAGAGCATGCCTTGTGAGAATAGGTTGAGTGAACTTGGTCTTTTCTCCATGGAACAATGGAGGATGAGAAGTGACCTGAGAGAGGTGTACAAGATGATGAGAGACATTAATCTTGTTGATAGTCAGAGGTCCTTTCCCAGGGCTGAAATGGCTAACACGATGGGGCATAGATTTAAGGTGCCTGGAAATAGGTACTGAGGGGTTGTTAGGGGTAAGTTTTTCACACAGAGTGGTGGATGTGTGGAATGCACTGCTGGCGATGGTGGTGGAAGCGGATAAAATAGTGTTTTTTAAGAGCCTCTTACACAGGTACATGGAGCTTAGAAAAATAGAGGGTTCTGCACTAGGGAAATCCTAGGCAGTTTCAAGAGTAGGTGACATGGTCAGCACAACATTGTGCTGTAGATTTCTATGTGTTCTATGAATAAGTAAATTACAGTCAATAATTTATATGTATATTAAATAGTAAAAATAGTGCAGAAACTGATATAAAATATATGTGTTTTAAAAAGCGAGGTAGTGTCCAAAGCTTCAGTGTCTGTTTAGGAATCGGATGGCAGAGGGGCAGAAACTGATCCTGAATCACTGAGTGTGTGCCATCATTTCCAAAATATCCCCACCACTAATGTATGAGTCACCAGGGTATAGTTTCCTGTCTTGTCCCTATTGCAGTTCCTAAAAAGGGAAAGAATATTTGTCATTTTCCACTCTTCTGCATCCTGGCCTGTAATTAAAAAAGCATCAGTTTGGAATTTTGTTAAATTTTTCACCATATTTAATCCCTCAACCATCAGGTTTTTGAACCAAAGTTCAAAGTACATTTATTATCAATGTATGTTTATATTCTACAAACTTGAGGTTCGTTCCAAACAGGCTGCCATAAAACAAAGAAAGCCAAAAGAACCCACTGATAAAATAAGACTGTCAAACACCCAATGTGCAGAAAGGAAAATAAATCATGCAAACAATAAACACAAGCAAATACTGTAGCATTTTGAACTGAAATCCTCAGAGAGTCCGTCCACAGATGCTTAGTTCAGCACAGAAAGGAGCAACGAGCTGAACCGGCTGGTCCCTGGCCTCGGGCCCAACACACTGACCATTTCAATCTGGCCTGGCACCGAAATCATCATCCAAACACTGGGTTCAGTTGCTTCGATATGATCTGGGGCCTGGTCCCCGCTGCTTCCATTTGGCCTGTACCTGACTTTTCCATTTGGGCCCGGCGTTTAAATCAAACGAACTTCGTGTCTTCCTCACTGTCAGTGACGGGTCCGCTGCCTCACCTCCGTTCTGCCACATCAAATTGCCTCTAAGTCCAAAGGGAAGTTACAGGCTATTCATTTACTAGAAAAAGAGATTCACCAGTGTCACCTTAAACCAGAACCAGTGGAGATAACTCGGTTTAACTTCACTTAACTCATCACAAACTGTTTCCCACAATTACGAGGTTAATTCCCGGGATGGCAGGGCTATCATATGTTGAAAGATTGGAGCGACTGCGCTTGTATACACTGGAATTTAGAAGGATGAGAGGGGATCTGATTGAAATGTATAAGATTATTAAGGGATTGCACACACTAGAGGCAGGAAACATGTCCCCGATGTTGGGGGAGTCCAGAACCAGAGGCCACAGTATAAGAATAAGGGGTAGGCCATTTACAACGGAGTTCAGGAAAAACTTTTTCACCCAGAGAGTTGTGGATCTGTGGAATTCTCTGCCTCAGAAGGCAGTGGAGGCCAATTCTCTGGATGCTTTCAGGAAAGGGTTAGATAGAGCTGTTAAAGATAGTGGAGTCAAGGGATATGGGGAGAAGGCAGGAATGGGGTACTGATGGTGGATGACCAGCCATGATCACAGTGAATGGCAGTGCTGGCTCGAAGGGCCGAATGGCCTACTCCTGCACCTATTGTCTGTTTCTGTTGACTCACTTCCACAACCTCTGCATCTTATGTTCTCTATTTATTTCTCATTTCTCTATGATTATTATTATTTTATCTCTTGTATTTGCACACATTGTTGTCATTTACACATTGGTTATTTGGTTACTGGGTTGGGTGCGGTCTTTCATTTATTATGTTGTGATTCTTGGATTTACTGAGTAAGACCATAAGACATAGCAGCAGAATTAGGCCATTTGGCCTATCGAGTCTGCCCCACCATTCAATCATGGCTGACCCTTGTTTCTCCTCCTCAACCTCACTCCTCGGCCTTTTTCCTGAAGCCTTTGATACCCCATCCAGTCAAGAAACTATCAAACTCTGCCTTAAATACACCCAACGACCTGGCCCCCACAGCTGCCTCTGGTAATAAATTCCACAAATTCACCACACTCTGGCTAAAGAAATTTCTCTGCATCTCTGTTTTAAATGGGCGCCCCTCTACCCTGAGGCTGTGCCCACTTGTCTTAGACTCCCTCGCCATGGGAAATGGGAAACGTCTTTTCCACATCTTCTCTGTCTAGTCCATTCAACATTTGAAAGGTTTCAATGAGATCCCCCCTCATCTTTCTAAATTCCAGTGAGTACAGACCCAGAGCTATCAAACATTTCTCAGAGGCTAACACTCTCAATCCTGGAATCATCCTTATGCACCTCCTCTGAACCCTCTCCAATCCCACTACATCTTTTCTGAGATGAGGAGCCCAAAATTGTTCACTGTCGTCAAGGTGAGGTCTCACCAGTGCCTTATAAAGCCTCAACATCACATCCCTGCTCTTATATTTGAGACCCCTTGAAAGGAATGTTAATTATAGTATTTGCCTTCCTCACCACCAGCTCTATCTACAAGTTAACCTTTAGGTTGTTCTGCACGAGGACTGCCAATTCCCTTGGCATCTCAGATTTTTGGATTTTCTGCCCATTTAGAAAGTCTACACATTTATTTCTACTACCAAAGAGCATGACCATGCATTTTCTGACATTGTATTTCATTCGCTACTCTCCTGCCCATCTCCTGATCTGTTTAAGTCCTTCTGCAGCCGACCCATTTCCTCAACACTACCTGCCCCTCCACCAGTCTTCATATCATCTGCAAACTTGACAACAAAGCCATCTATTTCATCATCTATATCATTGATATACAGCATAAAAAGAAGCGGTCGTAACACTGACTCCTGCAGAACACCACTACTTACTGGCAAGCAACCAGAAAAGGATCCTTTTATTACCACTCGCTGCCTTCTCCCAATCAGTCAATGCTTGTAACTTTCCTGTAATACCATGGGCTCTTAATGTGGTAAGCAGCCTCATATGTGGCACCTTGTCAAAGGCCTTCTGAAAGTCCAAATATACAACATGGCAGCATCCCGTTTATCTATCCTACATGTAATCTTCTCAAAGAATTCCAACAGGTTCATCAGGCAAGATTTTCCCTTAAGGAAACCATGCAGTATTTGTCCTATCTTGTTCTGTGTTTCCAAGTACTCGAGAACTTCATCCTTAACAATTGACTCCAACAACTTCCCAACCACTGAGTTCAGGCTAACTGGTCTATAATTTCATTTCTGTTGCTTTCCTGGAGTCTTAAAGAGTGGGGTGACATTTGCAGTTTTCCAGTTATCTGGCACCATGCTAGAATCCAATGATTTTGAAAGATAATTACTAATGCCCTCACAATCTCTATTGCTATCTCTTTCAGAACCGTAGGGTGCAGTACATCTGGTCCGAGTGACATGTACCTTCAGGTCCTTCAGCTTTTTGAGCACCTTCTCACTTGCAATTGTAACTGCACTGACTTCTCTTCCCTCACACCTTTACACCCTTTAAGGTGGGGGGTAATATGGGATGGAGAGTTTAAGGGACACCACAACATTGTGGGCTGAAGGGCCTGTATTGCGCTGTACTATTCTATATTCAATATCTGGCACACTGCTAGTGTCTTCTGCAAAGACTGATGCAAAATACCCATTTAGTTCATTAGCCATCTCCTTGTCCCCCTTTATTATTTCTCCACCCTCGTATTCCAACGGTCCTATATCCACTCTCATCTCTCTGTTATTTTTAACACACTTGAGAAAACTATTACTATGCACTTTGATATTGTTTGCTATTTGTTTTCACATTTCATCTTTTCCCTCCTGTTATTCTTTCTGTCGGCTTTTAAAAGCTTCCCAATCCTCTGTCTTACCACTAATTTTTGCATTGTTGGATGCACTTTCTTTTGCTTTTACATTAGCTGTGACTTCCCTCATCAGCCCCATTTTACCATTTGAGTGTTTCTTCATTTTTTGGAAAACATCTATCCTGCATCTTCCTCATTTTTCCCACAAACTCACACCATTGCTTCTCTGCTTGATCCCTGCCAGCATCTGCTTCCAATTTACTTTGGCCAACTCCTCTCTCATACCACTGTAATATTCTTTACTTCACTGAAATACTGATACGTCAGACTTTTCTTTCTTCCTATCAAATTTCAAGTTGAACACAATCATATTGTCATCACTGTTTCCTAAGGATTCTTTTACCTTAAGCTCCCTAATCATCTCAGGTTCATTATATAACACCCAATCTAATGTAGCTGATCCCTGTTCTAAAAAGCCATCTTGTAGGTATTCAACAAACTCACTCCCTTGAGATCTATTTCCAACCTGATTTTCCCAATCTATCTGCATGTTGAGATCTCCCATGACTATCATAACATTGCTCTTTGGCACGTCTTTGCTATTTCCTGTTGTAATCTGTGGTCCATATCCAGGCTACCGTTTGGAGGCCTGTATATAACTGCCATCAGGGTCCTTTTACCCTTGCAGTTTCTTAACTCAATGCAGAATGATTCAGCATCTTCTGATCCTCTATCACATCTTTCTACTGAATTGATGCCACCCCCTCTGCCTACCTTCCTATCTCTCTGATACAACATGTAACCTTGGACATTTAGCTCCCAACTGCAAGCATCCTTCTGCCACGACTCAGCGATGGCCATGACAGCATGTCTGACAATCTGTAATAGGGCAATAAGATCATCCACCTTATTTCTTATACTCTGTGGGTAGAGATATAACACCCTGAGTACGGTATCGCTACCCTTTGATTCTGCATCCCTCATGCACTGATACCCACCCTGCTGGCTGCGGTGATGTCCTATCATCTGCCTGCCCTTCCTGACAGTCTAATTGCATGCTATCTTTGCTTTTTTACCCTCCATCCTATCCTGAGTGCCTTCACTCTGGTTCCTACACTCCCCCCCTTGCCACATTAGTTTAGCCCTCCCCTACCGCTCTAACAAACCAGCAGTATACCCAGAAGAAAACTAATCTCAGGGTTGTATATGGTGACAGAAATGTATTTTGATAATACATTTAACTTCCAGCTTTGAACTTTGTAGCAGAGAGCCGGGTGTTGTACTGGTCTGTGTCCTCACTGGCCGATGCTGTGCTCTGGCAGCTCAGTGTACTTGGTATATGGTGTCAGTGTTTTTACTGAAGTGTGTCCTTATTAGACAATTGACCTTGTCCACCCTGGAGCTGAGAAGATTCACTGGCGACCAGAATGATTTGTTTTGGTCACCCTGCTGTATGACAGACACCATTAGCTGGAAAGAGTGCAGAGGAGATTTGTGGAAAGGATTTTAGACAATTTTCCCTGGAATGTTGGAGAATGAGTTCTGATATTGCAGAGGCGTATAAATTCATGAGGAATCTGGGTTGGGTCAAAGAGAACAGTCTTTTTGCCAGTGTTGGGGAATCAAGAACTGGAGGGCATTGGTTTAAGATGGGATGTAATAGGGACCTGAAGGGCAACTTTTCCACACACAGGCTGGTCAGTAAATGGAATGAGCTGCTATGGGGAGTGGTTGAGTCAGCTACATTAAAAAGGCACTTAGGCGGGTAGATGGAAAGGAAAGGTTTTGAAGGATATGGGTCAAATGGAAGGAAATGAGACAAGGGGGAGGACAACCTTGTTCATAATGTGGTGGTGAGGGGGTTACAGATCACAAGCTCAGATGGGAACTTTGGTCAGCATGGACTATTTGAGCTGAAGGGCTCATTTCTGTGCTGTGTGAATTTGTCTGTAAACCCTGGTGACTTATTTCAATGACATTAAACTTTTCTAAATGACATTATTTCTTTATAGATTATAGACTCCAGTACCTGAAGTGAAGTTAACTGGACTACAGTTACCTGCTTTTCATCTTTCACCCATCTTCAACAATGGTTTTCAACTCCACTGGGACCTTTCTGTAACACTGAGTTTTGACAGACTTCAATGTCTCTACTTTCTCACCAGACTTCCTGTGAAAGCCTCCAGTGCAGGTCTTTGGGACCAAGTAATGTTTGCGTTTAGTCCCATTAGTTTTTCCCTCGTGATGGTGATTGTTACACATTATGGCACAATATTGAAATGTCACCATCTGTGGGATGTTTGCTGCGCCAGCACTGTGAACACTAATGCAAATTACTGGAGTTAACTTCTCTGCTTTTTCCTTGTTAGTTTTAGTTTTTGTCTCATCACTGGTTCCTGGAAAAGTCCTGATCTTCTTGTCTGCCTCCTTTGACCACAGAATGTTCTTTGCTGTCTGTGATCCCTCTATCTAATCGGGATCAACGTCTGCTGAGTGTTATGAACACTCTCTCCTTAAACATCTGCCACTGCTCATTACTGACCTGTCCCTGAGTCTATTTACCCCATCTGCCCCAGACAACTCCACTGTCACGTCTCTGTAATTGTCTTTATTTAGGTTGAGGACACTGGTTCTGACCTGGTGTTCACCCTCAATCTGTGGTCTGGAGATCTCCCACATTGTGATCACTTCTTCAGGGATCCTTCACCACAAGATCTCTCTGTAATCCCACCTCATTGCACAGATTACATCTGAAATGGCCCGTTCATGGGTAAGATACTGCTGTAGGAAACTGTCTCTGACCATTTCACAAATTCCTCTTCCACTGTACCAGTTAGATTAGCTTAATCAATACACAGACTGAAGCAAACACACAGAAAATGCTGGAGGAACTCATCAAACCGTCGACATTTCGGGCTGAGAACCTTCATCGGGATTAGAAAGAAAGGGACAAAAACCAGAATACGGTGGTGGGGGAGGGGGAGGAGGACAAGTGAGGGGTGGGGAACATGTGGTTTGTGGAGGGATGATGATGTGAGGAGCTGGGTGACAGGCAGAAAAGGCAAAGAGATGGAGGGAAAGAAATCTAATAGGAGAGAATGATGGACCATGGGATGACACGGAGGAGGTGGAGAACCAGAGAGAGTTGATGAGCAGGTCATGAGGGTGCGTGAGGAGAGGTGGCAAAAGTCAGAAGAAAAGTAGTAGTTCACTGGGGGGGGGGTGTGGAAACAGAGGGTAATGATTTCTTGAATTTCGAGAAATCAGTGCTCATGCCTTCGAGGTCGGAGGCTGCACAGTCAGAATATGAGGATTTGCTCATCCAACCTGTACTTGGCCTCACTGTAGCGGGAGAGGAGGCCGTGTACGGACATGTTGGTGATGGCCCTCTGCAGGTCAGGGTCGATCATGGATATTGCACCCTAGTGTCAAAGTCAGTATGCAAGTCAGGGAAGTACGATATGTAAAGCAAACAGTTGCCCATGCAGGGGCCCCTGCTCTCCACACAGCTGATGAATCCAAAGCAACGGCGGAGACCGATGCAGTCAGGCACCAGCGATGTTGCAGGATTGCCAGTCTGCATTGAACACAGGACCGACAGGGAATCCAGCTCCGGATTGTTCCTCAGGGTTTACTCCCGAAGTCTTCCCATGAATGGGTCTAGCCACAGCCCAGTGGAGGTTTGAGTTCAGAATTTTTCTTCCACTGGATCTGCCAAGTATGGCTGAGGAGCCTCATCTGCCCATAGCGGTTGGTTATATGATGGCAGTAAACCCATTTGCATCTTCCCGTCACTAGAAACAGTTCGTCGGATGTCGTAGCTAAGCCATATGTAAAAGCCAGGAGCTGGACTTGGTTGACAGAGACAATCTGAGGCACACACCATTGGCGGCATTTAATTGGAAGTGGGAGCTTGTCCCATTATTACCCCACCACCGTTTAAAACAGCTGTAAGGGACCGATATGTTGGTATGTGAATGGGAAACTCAATTGGAATGGGTTGTCACCAGCAGATCGTGGTTGTTGCAGCTCACAGAGCAAAGATACTCGATGCAGCGCTACCCTAATCTGCTTCTGATTAAATCTCTCATGACAATCACAGTTCCATTCTCATCTCTCTTTGATATTTCCCCTCTTTGTGTTTTATCCCATCAGGAGGAACACCTGAGGATCTTGAGACCACTCCTCCCCGTGTCTTCTTTCCCTCCCCCTTTCACCATGACTGTCGCTACATGTAAAGTGCCGATGAAAAGTATTCACGCCCCTTGGAAGTTTTCATCGTTTATTGTTTCACAACATTGAATCACTTTGGTTGAATTTGGCTTTTTTTTATACTGATCAACGGTAAAAAAAACTCATTTGTGTCAAAGTGAAAACAGATCTCTAAATTAATTACAGATATAAAAACATAAAACAATTGCCTGTATAAGTATTCACCCCCTTTAATATGACACACCAAATCATCACTGGTGCAGCCACTTGGTTTTAGGAGTTACATAATCAGTTTAATGGAGATCACCATGTGTAGTCAAGGTGTTTCAATTGATTGTAGTAAAAATATGTCTGTATCTGGAAGGTCCAACTACTGGTGAGTCAGTATCCTGGGAGAAACTACACCATGAAGACAAATTAACACTCCAAGCAGCTCTGCAAAAATGCTTTGGAAAAACACATGTCAGGAGATGGATTCAAGTCACTAAATACCCTTGGAGTACAGTTATGTCACTCATCCAGAAATGGGAGGAATGTGGCACAGCTGTAAATCTGCCAAGAGCAGGCCATCCTCAAAAACTGAGTGACCGTGCAAGAAGGGGACCAGTGAGAGAGGCTCCAAGTGACCTGTGACAACTCTGGAGGAGTTACAAGCTGCAGTGGCTGAGATGGGAGAGACTGTGCACACAACAACTGTTGCCCAGGTGCTTCACCAGTTGCAGCTTTTTGGGAGAGGGGTGAAGCGAAAGCCACTGAAAAATGCTCTCATGAAGCCTTGCCTGGAATTTGCCAGAAGTGACAGACCCTGAAGTCAGCTGGAAGAAGTTTCTATGGTCTGATATAAACAAAATTGCCCTTTTTGACCATCAAACTGAACACAAAGTTTAGCGGAAGCCAGTGACCACAAACACAAAACCAAAGCTACACAGGAACGCCTTAAAACAAAGTTAATGTCCTGCAGTGGCCAAGTCAGGGTCCAGACCTCAATCTAATTGTGGCTGGACTTGAAATGGACAGTTTGTGCACAAACTGCATGCACTCTGACAGATCTTCAGCAGTTTTGTGAAGAAGAAGGGGAAAAATTGTAGTGTCCAGGTGTGCAAAGCTGATAGAGACCTATCCACACAGAGTCTACTATGATTATTGCCAAAGGTGCATCAACTAATTACTGACTTGAAGGAGGTGAATACTTATCCGTCAATTATTTTGTGTTTTATATTTGTAATTAAATTAGATCCCTTTTTAAAGATCTTTTCATTTGGACACCACAGTGTCTTCTCTGATGATCAGTGTTTTAAATTAAATCCACTATGATTCAATGTTGTAAAACAATAAAACATGAAAACATCCAGTGAGACTAAATACTATAGGCACTGTATCCACCCCCTCACCAGCACCTTATGAACAAATCCACTCTTCTCCTTTCCATTTTGCCGATTCCGTGTGGAACATGGAACATGATGGAAGGTTGAGTTACCAGTCCCAGTCCCTGTAACCATGTCCCTGCAATACCTGGTAGATCAAACATATTCGTCAAAACGCAATCTGGAATAGATGGCAACCTGCCCCTTGGCCCACAATATACGTGCTAATCATAATAATATTGAGGATTTATAAAGTACTGGTGTGGTCTCACTTGGAGTATTGTGAGCAGTTTTGGGCCCTTTATCTTAGGAAGGATGGGCTGAAACTGGATGGGTTTCAAAGGACGTTCTCAAAATTGATTCCAGGATTAAACAGCTTGTCATATGAAGAGTGTTTAGTGGCTCTGGGCCTGTATTCACTAGAATATCAAATGGTGAAAGGCCTTGATAAATTGCATGTACAGAGGATGGGAGTATCTAAGACCAGAGGACACAGGCTCAGAATAGAGGAGGATCCTTGTAGAATGTGGAGATGAGGAATTTCTTGAGCCACAGAGTGGTGAATCTGTGGAATTCATTGCCAAAGGCAGCTATTGATCCAAGACTTCATGTATATTTATATGTAGAGGTTGGTAGATTCTTGATTGGTCAGGGCATGAAGGGACACATGGAGAAGGCAGGAGATTGGGGCCGAGAGGAAAATTGGATCAGCCACAATGAAATGTCGGAGCAGACTCGATGGGACAAATGGTCTAATTCTACCCCTATACCTTATTGTCTATATCACCACCTCACAAACCTCAAGCAACTTCGTCAAGTGTGATGTGCCACACAAAACCATGCTGATTGTCCCTAAGGAGGCCATGCCTTTCCAAATGTGCATAAATCCTGTACCTCAATATCCTCCCCAGTAGCTTCTCTACCACTGAAATGAGGCTGCCCTGCCCATAGAAACACAGAAAACCTACAGTACAATACAGGCCCTTCAGCCCACCAAGCTGTGCGGAACATGTCCTTACCTTAGAATTACCTAGGCTTACCCATAGCCCTCTGTTTTCCTAAGCTGCATGGATCCATCCAGGCGTCTCTTAAAAGACCCTATTGTTTCCACCTCGACCACCGCCGCCAGAAGCCAAGTCATCGCACTCACCACTCTCTGCGTAAAAAAAAAAAAAAAATCTCTTCTGCACCTTCTTCCAAGCACCTTAAAACTGTGCCCTCTCATGCTAGCCATTTCAGCCTTGGGGAAAAGCCTCTGATTATCCACATGACCAACGACTGTCATTATCTTGTACACACCTATCAGGTCACCTCTCATCCTCCGTCACTCCAAGGAGAAAAGGCCAAGTTCACTCATCCTATTCTCATAAGGCATGCTCCCCAATCCAGGCAACATCCTTGTAAATCTCCTCTGCACCCTTTCCATGGTTACCACTCCTTCCTGTAGTGAGGCGACCAGAATTGAGCACAGTACTCCAGGTGGGGTCTGACCAGGGACCTGCATATCTGCCACATTACCTCTCGGCTCTTAAGCTCAATTCCACGGTTGATGAAGGCCAATGCACCATATGCCTTCTTAACCAGAGTCAACCTGTGTAGCAGCTTTGAGTGTCTTATGGGCTTGGACCCCAAGATCCCTCTGATCCTCCACACTGCCAAGTGTCTTAACATTAATGCTATATTCTGACATCATATTTGACCTACCAAACTGAACCACCTCACACTTATATGGTGGGTTGAACTCCATCTTCTACTTCTCAGCCCAGTTTTGCATCCTACCAATGTCCCGCTATAACTTCTGACAGTACTCCACACTATCCACAACACATCCAACCTTGGTTTTACCAGCAAATTTACTAACCCATTCCTCCACTTCCTCATCCAGGTCATTTATAAACATCATGAAGAGTAGGGGATCCCAGAACAGATCTCTGAGGCACACTAGTGGTCACAAACTGCCATGCAGAATATGACCCATCTACAACCACTCTTTGCCTTCTGTGGGCAAGCCTGTTTCTGGATCCACAAAGGAATGTCTCCTTAGATCTCATGCCTCCTTACTTTCTCAATAAGTCTTGCATGGGGTAGCTTATCACATGCCTTGCTGAAATCCATATACATCATATCTTGGGCTCTACCTTCATCAATGTGTTTAATGAAATCCTCAAAAAATTTAATCAGGCTCGTAAGGCACGACCTGCCTTTGACAAAGCCAAGCTGACTATTCCTAATCATATTATGCCTCTCCAAATGTTCATAAATCCTGCCTCTCAGGATGTTCTCCATCAACTTACCAACCACTGAAGTAAGACTCACTGGTCTGTAATTTCCTGGGCTATCTCTACTCCCTTTCTTGAATAAGGGAACAACCTCCGCAACCCTCCAATCCTCCGGAACCTCTCCCGTTGTTATTGATGATGCAAAGATCCTCGCCATAGGCTCGGCAATCTCCTCCCTCACTTGCAGCAATAGCCAGGGTACATCCCATCCGGTCCCAGTGACTTATCCAACTTGATGCTTTCCAAAAGCTCCAGTACATCCTTAATATCTATATGCTCAAGCTTTTCAGTCACCTGCAAGTCATCCCTACAATCGCCAAGATCCTTTTCCATAGTGAATACTGAAGCAAAGTATTCATTAAGTACCTCTGCTATCTCCTTCGGTTCCATACACACTGTTCCACTGTCACACTTGATTGGTCCCATTCTCTCTTGTCTTATCCTCTTGCTCTTCACATACTTGTAGAATGCTTTAGGGTTTTCCGTAATCCTGTCTGCCAAGGCCTTCACATGGCATCTTCTGGCTCTCCTAATTTCATTCTTAAGCTTCTTCCTGCTAGCCTTTTATTCTTCTAGATTCATATCATTACCTCGTTTTTTGAACCTTTCGTAAGCTCTTCTATCTTCTTGACTGGATTTACAACTGCCTTTGTACACCACGGTTCCTGTACCCTACCGTCCTTTCCCTGTCTCATTGGAACGTACCTATGCAGAACCCCACACAAATATCCCCTGAGGATTTGCTACATTTCTTCCATACATTTCCCTGGGAACATCTGTTTCCAACTTATGCTTCCAAGTTTGCCTGAATAGCCTCATATTTCTCCTTACTCCGATTAAACGTTTCCCTAACTTGTCTGTTCCTATCCCTCCCTTATACTATGGTAAAGGAGATAGAATTGTGATCACTATGTCCAAAATGCTCTCCCACTGAGAGACCTGACACCTGCCAGGTTCATTTCCCAATACCAGATCAAATACAAGTCTCTCCTCTTGTAGGGTTATCTATATATTGTGTCAAGAAACCTTCCTGAACACACCTAACAAACTCAACCCCATCTAAACTCCTCACTCTAGGGAGATGCCATTCAATATTTAGGCAAATTAAAATCTCCCACCACAACAACCCTGTTATTGTTACATCTTTGCAGAATCTGTCTCCCTACCTGCTCCTCGATGTCACTGTTACTATTGGGTGGTCGATAAAAAACACCCTGTAGATTTATTGACCCCTTCCTATTCCTAACTTTCACCCACAGAGACTCTGTAGACAACCCCTCCCTCACTTCTTCCATTTCTGCAGCCATGATACTATCCCTGATCAACAGTGTCACACCCATACCTCTTTTGCCTCCTTCCCTGTCCTTTCTGAAACATCTAAAGCCTGGCACTTGAAGTAGCTATTCTTGCCCCTGCAACATCCAAGTCTCCGTAATGGCCACAACATCATAGCTCCAAGTGCTGATCCATGCTTTAAGCTCATCCGCATTTTTCATAATACTCCTTGCATTAAAATAGACACATCTCAAACCATCGGTCTAAGCGCGTCCCTTGTCTATCACCTGTCTATTCTCCTTTTCCAAGCTTTCTCTATCTGAGTGCCAACCTCCCTTTCCTCCGTCACTTCAGTTCAGTTCCTACCCCCTACAGTGCTAGTTTAAACTCTCTCCAACAGCCTTAGTAAACCTCCCCGCCAGGATATTGGTCCCCTTGGGATTCAAGTGCAATTTGTCCTGTTTGTACAGGTCACACCTGCCCCAAAAGAGGTCCCAAAGATCCAGAAATCTGAATCCCTGCCCCCTGCTCCAGTCCCTCAGCCAGGCATTTATCCTCCACCTCATTCTATTCCTGTACTCCTGAGATTACCTGTGAGGTCCTGCTGCTCAACTTCCTTCCGAACTCCCTGCAGTCTGTTTTCAGGACCTCCTCCCTTTTTCTACATATGTCATTGGTACCAATATGTCCCACAACCTCTGGCTGTTCTCATACCTACTTCAGGGTATCGTGGATGTGATCAGAAACTCCCCACACCCTGGCACCTGGGCAGCAAACTACCATCCGTGTTTCTTACCTGTGTCGACAGAATCGCTTGTCCAACCGCCTAACTATAGAGTCCCCTATCACTGCTGCCATCCTCTTCCTTTCCCTGCCCTTCTGAGCCACAGGGTCAGACTCTGTGCCAGAGGCGTGGCCACTGTTGTTTCCCCAGGAAGGTTGTTCACCCCCCTAACAGTACTCAAACAGGAGTACTTATTGTTATGTGTGACAGAGACTGGGGTACTCTCTAGCAACAGGAATTCTGCAGATGCTGGAAATTCAAGCAACAAACATAAAAGTTGCTAGTGAACGCAGTAGGCCAGGCAGCATCTCTAGGAAGAGGTGCAGTCGATGTTTCAGGCTGAGACCCTTCATCAGGACTAACTGAAGGAAGAGTGAGTAAGGGATTTGAAAGTTGGAGGGGGAGGGGGAGGGGGAGATCCAAAATGATAGGAGAAGACAGGAGGGGGAGGGATGGAGCCAAGAGCTGGACAGGTGATAGGCAAAAGGGATACGAGAGGATCATGAGACACGGAGGTCCGGGAAGAAAGACATGGAGGGTGTGGGGGGGGTACCTAGAGGATGGGCAAGGGGTATATTCAGAGTGACAGAGTGAGAAAAAGGGGAGAGAGAGAAAGAATGTGTGTATAAAAATAAGTAACAGATAGGGTACGAGGGGGAGGTGGGGCATTAGCGGAAGTTAGAGAAGTCGATGTTCATGCCATCAGGTTGGAGGCTACCCAGACGGAATATAAGGTGTTGTTCCTCTAACCTGAGTGTGGCTTCATCTTTAAAGTAGAGGAGGCCGTGGATAGACATGTCAGAATGGGAATGGGATGTGGAATTAAAACGTGTGGCCACTGGGAGATCCTGCTTTCTCTGGCGGACAGAGCGTAGGTGTTCAGCAAAGCATCTCCCAGTCTGTGTCGGGTCTCGCCAATATACAAAAGGCCACATCAGGAGCACCGGACGCAGTATATCACCCCAGCCGACTCACAGGTGAAGTGTTGCCTCACCTGGAAGGACTGCTTGGGGCCCTGAATGGTGGTAAGGAAGGAAGTGTAAGGGCATGTGTAGCACTTGTTCTGCTTACACGGATAAGTGCCAGGAGGGAGATCAGTAGGGAGGGATGGGGGCGACGAATGGACAAGGGAGTCACGTAGGGAGCAATCCCTGTGGAATACAGGGTGGGGGGAGGGAAAGATGTGCTTAGTGTTGGGATCCCGTTGGAGGTGGTGGAAGTTACGGAGAATAATATGTTGGACCCGGAGGCTCGTGGGGTGGTAGGTGAGGACCAGGGGAACCCTATTCCTAGTGGGGTGGCGGGAGGATGGAGTGAGAGCAGATGTACGTGAAATGGGGGAGATGTGTCAGTATTACAGTTGAACAAAGAGAACTATGGTGCTGTGAGGGAGGAGCTGGCCAAAGTTCAGTGGAACAATATCCTAGCAGGGATGACAGTGGAAAAGCAATGGCAGTGTTTCTGGGAATAATGCGGAAGGTGCAGGATCAGTTCATTCTAAAGAGGAAGGAAGATCCTAAGGGGAGTAAGGGGAGGCCGTGGCTGACAAGGGAAGTAATGGACAGTATAAAAATAAAAGAGAAGTATAACATAGCAAAGATGAGTGGGAAGCTGGAGGATTGGGAAACTTTTAAAGAGCAACAGAAGGTAACTAAAAAGGCAATACGCGGAGAAAAAATGAGGTACGAAGATAAACTAGCCAAGATTATAAAGGAGGATAGTAAAAGCTTCTTTAGGTATGTGAAAAGGAAAAAAAAAATAGTTAAGACCAAAATTGGGCCCTTGAAGACAGAAACGGGTGAATTTATTATGGGGAACAAGGAAATGGCAGACGAGTTGAACAGGTACTTTGGATCTGTCTTCACTGGAGAAGACACAAACAATCTCCCAGATATAATAGTGGCCAAAGGACCTAGGGTAATGGATGAAATGAAGGAAATTTATATCAGGCAGGAAATATTGTTGGATAGACTGTTGGGTCTGAAGGCTGATAAGTCCCCGGGACCTGATGGTCTGCATCCCAGGGTACTTAAGGAGGTGGCTTTAGAAATCGTGGATGCATTGGTAATCATTCTCCAATGTTCTATAGATTCAGGATCAGTTCCTGTGGATTGGAGGGTGCCTAATGTTGTCCCTATCTTCAAGAAGGGAAGAAGAGAGAAAACAGGGAATTATAGACCAGTTAGCCTGACGTCTGTGGTGGGAAAGATGCTGGAGTCAATTATAAAAGATGAAATTACGACACATCTGGATAGCAGTAACAGGATCGGTCCGAGTCAGCATGGACATACAAAGGGGAAATCATGTGTGACTAATCTTCTGGAATTTTTTGAGGATGTATCTATGAAAATGGACAAGGGAGATCCAGTGGATGCAGTGTACCTGGACTTTCAGAAAGCCTTTCATAAAGTCCCACAAAGGAGATTAGTGGGCAAAATTAGGGCATGTGGTATTGGGGGCAGAGTACTGACATGGATTGAAAATTGGCTGGCTGACAGAAAACAAAGAGTGGCGATTAACGGGTCCCTTTCGGAATGACAGGCAGTGACCAGTGGGTTACCGCAGGGTTCAGTGATGGGACCGCAGCTGTTTACAATATATATTAATGATTTAGATGAGGGAATTATAAGTAACATTAGCAAATTTGCCGATGACACAAAGCTGGGTGGCAGTGTGAAATGTGAGGAGGATGTTATGAGAATGCAGGGTGACTTGGACAGGCTGGTTGAGTGGGCAGATGCATGGCAGATGCAGTTTAATGTGGATAAATGTGAGGTTATCCACTTTGGTGGTAAGAACAGGAAGGCAGATTATTATCTAAATGGAGTCAAGTTAGGAAAAGGGGAAGTACAACGAGATCGAGGTGTTCTTGTACATCAGTCACTGAAAGCAAGCATGCAAGTACAGCAGGCAGTGAAGAAAGCTGATGGCACGCTGGCCTTCATAACAAGGGGAATTGAGTATAAGAGCAAAGAGGTCCTCCTGCAATTGTACAGGGTCCTGGTGAGACCACACCTGGAGTACTGTGTGCAGATTTGGTCTCCAAATTTGAGGAAGGACATTCTTGCTATTGAGGGAGTGCAGCGTAGGTTCACAAGGTTAATTCTCGGGATGGCGATGTTGAAAGATTGGAGCCACTGGGCTTGTATACTCTGGAATTTAGAACGCTGAAAGGGGATCTTATTGAAACATATAAGATTATTAAGGGATTGGACACGCTGGAGGCAGGAAGCATGTTCCTGCTGATGGGTGAGTCCAGAACCAGAGGCCACAGTTTAAGAATAAGGGGTAGGCCATTTAGACCGGAGTTGAGGAAAAACTATTTCACGCAGAGAGTGGTGGATATATGGAATGCCTGCCCCAGAAGGCTGTGGAGGCCAAGTCTCTGGATGCTTTCAAGAAAGAGATGGATAGAGTTCTTAACAATAGTGGAATCAAAGGTTATGGGGGTAAGGCAGGAACTGGATACTGATTGTGGATGATCAGCCATGATCACAGTGAATGGCGGTGCTGGCTCGACGGGTCGAATGGCCTACTCCTGCACCTATTGTCTATTGTATGTTCCTGCTCGTTTAAACCCTTCCGTGCAGCTGGAGGGAATCTCCCCGTAAACATATTGTCTCTCCTCCACCTTGGACCCGTCTCCCCTTCATTTCGAGAGTCCAATGATCCTTGTACCTGAAGCCCCCACCCACCTCACACCAGCTCCTCAGCCACACCTTTACCTGGGCTTTCGAAGGCGCCAGAAGCGCGGTCTATATATCTGGTTATGTATCCTGTTCCTGTATGTGACCGGTCTTTCATTTCCCTGGGGACTCAGTGGAACAATTGTTCTAATGAATCAATCCTCTCATCACTGGAAGTGACTGCACCCTCTCCCACCAACTGCTGTGTGTGAGGGTGCTCTCACTGGTCATGGAGCCGGGAGGGACAGACCGAGGTCCTCCGGGATTTGTAGAATGGAAAAGCACTTCCTATAATTTAAAGCAGGAGAATCAGCAAAAACCCAGAAACCGTTCAGTACGTACGTGGTGTGTGAGGGAGTTTTGTTTTTCGCTGGAGCGCTTTGTGTCGGATGAATCGTTGGAAATTGGCGGTTGTGGTAAAGTGAAGGCGGAGCTCGGCTCTGTCCGTCACTCTGACTCTGTCTCCTCCCCTCCCCGCCTCTGTCTCTCTGCGCGTTTCTCGGGCAGGTCGGGGCGCTGTGTATAAAAGGAGACAGCAGCAGGCAGTTTGTCAGTGAGCAGCGACCTGAGTGAAGCAGCATCATGTCTGGCAGAGGGAAAGGAGGCAAAGGACTGGGCAAAGGCGGAGCCAAGCGGCACCGTAAAGTGCTCCGTGATAACATCCAGGGCATCACCAAACCGGCCATCCGCCGTCTGGCTCGCCGTGGCGGCGTCAAGCGGATCTCGGGTCTGATCTACGAGGAGACCCGCGGGGTGCTGAAGGTTTTCCTGGAGAATGTGATCCGGGATGCGGTCACCTACACTGAACACGCCAAGCGCAAGACGGTGACGGCCATGGATGTGGTGTACGCTCTGAAACGCCAGGGCCGCACTCTCTATGGCTTCGGCGGCTGAAAATCTCCCACTTCCTCCCGAGCACGAAACAAAGGCTCTTTTAAGAGCCACCCACCGCCTCACGGACGGAGCCGTATCCACACACAAAATTTTGATTATTTTTTATCGATACATTCACCTGAGTTACATTTGCAACAGATTAATCGGTTCCGCTTGAAATCAACCTGCGAACCTGCCTTTCCAGTCCGTGATTACAATAAAATCTCTGAATTCATTAAGGTCGATCTTAATCCTTTTATCCGTCTCGGACAGAAATAAGTTCACTCGTTTAGAGAAACGATTCCGTAATTATGCATTTAAATCTTAACTGAGGGAATTAGATATTAAATAAAAGTGAAATTGTATAATCCGTGATAGAATTAATTGCAAATAAAAATAATCAGGCAGTTGCTGGCTGCTCTGAAATTGGCGGACGATTTGAACTGTATCCCGCGCTAATCACATTGCATTCTGATTGGATGACCTCCGACCGCCAGTTAAGAGTTTCTCATTTGGCCCTTAATTGTTATTCGCCATCAGCCTGCATGAAATGAGTCAACCAATCGCAGAAACTAGATCCTTTAATAGACACCTGAAGACGAGCCAATCAGAGGCGATGAGAAGTCCTTCTCAAACAGTATATAGTCACGTCCCTGAACCCGTTCCGTCTATATTGTTCCTGTATTTCAGCCTGTGTTCTCGGTTCTGAAGGAGAATGGCCCGCACCAAGCAGACAGCGCGTAAATCGACCGGAGGGAAAGCTCCTCGTAAACAGTTAGCAACCAAAGCGGCGCGGAAGAGCGCTCCAGCCACCGGCGGAGTGAAGAAGCCTCATCGCTACCGGCCTGGCACCGTGGCTCTGCGGGAGATCCGGCGCTACCAGAAATCCACCGAGCTGCTCATCCGCAAACTTCCCTTCCAGCGCCTGGTGCGGGAAATCGCTCAGGACTTCAAAACCGATCTGCGCTTCCAGAGCTCGGCCGTCATGGCCCTGCAGGAGGCTAGCGAGGCTTACCTGGTCGGGCTGTTTGAGGACACTAACCTGTGCGCCATCCACGCCAAGCGAGTCACCATCATGCCCAAGGACATCCAGTTGGCCCGCCGCATTCGCGGGGAGCGCGCCTAAACCCGGCCTCCACACCAAGCACAAGAAAAGGCTCTTTTAAGAGCCACTACCACAGCAAAGGAAAGGGCTGTCGCTTGCTGATTATTGTATTATCGTAGTGACGATCTGCCTTCCTGATGGGGTTGTTCGGTTTTGCACTGATTGACCGCGATCATCAGCTGTTCTCTGCCGTCTGGTTGATTCAGCGAGGGACAGGAGATGAACGCGCTCCCTCCCCGTCAGAGTCTCACCTGGCCCTTCATTTCTCCCACAAACATGCCATGTACAGCTGCTGCGGCTGTTACCGTTTTGTTTGCTTTGGACGTGCCCGGCTGTCCTTGGAGTGGGAGCATGCGGTCGCGCTGGGAACAGAGGGAGGTTTCCTGGAGCGGTGACCCCAGGCAATAGTGGTTATTGTTTTTTTTAATTTGCTTTCCCTCTCTTGTACATATTTGATGTTGGTGTTTTGTGTGAATAAACTTACGTAGTTTTGTGGCTGGTAACTGAATGAAGGTCAGTCGGCAATGTCACCGGGTAGTTTATCATACATCTTCCCCCTGCAGTCCATCCCCAGAGACAGATCCCTCTCTCAAGACGCCCCCTCCCCTCTCACATGGGTTTCAGCAGTTCCCAATCAACACAGCAGAATTGGGCTTTGGGGTGTGAGGCGCGTAATCTCCGCTGGAGTCAGTGTCTCAGTCACTCTCTCCCGGCATGGGAGAAGGGGCTGGGTTTACAACTACATCACATGTCTCTCAATCTCAATCTCTCTCTATCTATCTATCTATCTATCTATCTATCTATCTATCACACACACACACACACACACACACACACACACACACACACACACACACACACACACACACACACACACACACACACACACACACACACACACACACACACACACACACACACACACACACACACACACACACACACACACCCTGAGTGAAACTCTGCGTTTCACTTCAAATCTGGGACGTCACGGCGGCACCGAATGTCAGCGAAGTACCGGGAATATCGGGTTTTATGGGAGAAGTTCCCCCGGAAAACTAAGTCGGACCCGCAGCGGGAATCACAATATTCATGATCAGCTCTTTTCTGAGATGTGGGTGGCTCTGAGAAGAGCCGTTGGGTTCAAACACACACAAATGGTGTATTCTCCATTTACTTTTTGACTGCTGTCTTCTTGGGCTTCGGCGCCGCTTTCTTGGCCGCTGATTTCTTCACTGAGACTTTCTTAGCCGCTGGTTTCTTCGCTGCCGCTTTCTTGGCCGCAGGTTTCTTCGCTGCCGCTTTCTTGGTCGCTGGTTTCTTCGCTGCCGCTTTCTTAGCCGCTGGTTTCTTGGCGCCAGACTTCTTGCTGGAAGATTTCTTTGCCGATAGCTTGTTCGCTTTCTTCACTGCTTTCACGGCACTTTTTCCTTGACCGGATTTAAAGGATCCCGAAAGACCTGCGCCCTTGGTCTGAACCAAGGAGCCGCTTTCCACTCTCTTCTTGATGCACATCCTGATCTGGGCGCGACGTTTCCCCACATCGACACCGCTGCTGGTCAGAGCCTTCATGATGGCCACAGCGGACATCCCCTTCCTATCGCGACAATCCGCCACAATCTTACCGATTTGTTCGCCCAGCTTGGGACCGGCTGGTTTGCTCCGGGCGGCCGCCTTCTTCTTGGGGCTCTTCTTTGCGGCGGCGGATGCGGCTGGAGGAGCCGTTTCGGCGGGTGCTGTCTCGGTCATGTCGGCGACTCTGGAAAATCCTTCAGACTGAATCAGACTGAATGAGAAATGAAGCGAAAGGCGGCGGCACAGAGCAATTTAAAGGCAGCGAGCGGACGGGGCGGAGACATCCTGCTGTCAGATCCCGGAGACTTCATTTTTCTGTGTTTCTCTCTCCTCAAAAACTCTCCGATTCCAATTAAAATCGGACATTCCGGAGACTCGGACTGGCCCCTGTCCGTCACTAAGGCCGCAAAGTTCGCTGGAAATAAAGTTTATTCAAGATTAAAGGCAGTTCTTTCTATTTTAACCCGTTTCATTATTGCGCTGCCCGCGATCTCTCTCCCGATCAGTGACCTGTTCTCTGCTTTTGGACTATAATACTAAAAGTAACGAAAACTTTGCGGTTTATTCCAGCTTCGGGACTGAGCGGGAGAGTGAGGCGATTCCGTAACAGAGATTTTTTTTTCATTTTGTTTATCAGACGCTGGGAAATCCTACGATATGTTCGGACCCACAAACCCAGCGACAGTAGTCTAAACCGCCCGCCCCTTTTACACACTCTCTCTGACATAATGCTCCCAGCAACACACACAGAAAATGCTGGTGAACGCAGCAGGCCAGGCAGCATCTATAGGAAGAGGTACAGTCGACGTTTCGGGCCGGGACCCTTCGTCAGGACTCTGGTGCTAAATGTGGCCTGACTTGCTGGGTTCCTCCAGCATTTTGGCCATCAAAATTAAACGACAGTTTCCATGTCATGTAACGCTGATAAATCTGATTCTGATCCCAAGGAATAGAGGACAAAGGACATTGTCTGGCCAAATTCTGTGTTACTGAGAACCTCAGGTCCGGGAAACATCATTGGAAATCTTTTCTACACTCTCCCCAGTTTAACCCCGTTTCCTATAACGGTGACGAGAGTTGTACACAAATCAGCAAGTGTGGCCTCCGGTCACTTACGCAACTCTATCATAATGTCCGAACTGATATACTCAATCCCCTGACTAATGAAGACCAGCATGTTACGTTCTGCATCACCCTGTCTACCAGTGATATCTCTTTCCATGACCCGTGTGTGCACTTTACCCCTAAATCTCTCCAGTCCATTCCACTCCTTAATGACCGATCGTTCACAGTGTAAGTTGATTTAGGCAGGTTAGAAGAGTGGGCTGAAAGAACGCAGATGGAGTTTAATGTTCATAAATGTGAGGTGCTATATTTTGTTTGGACTAATCAAAATAGGACATACATGGTAAATAGTAGAGCATTGAAGAATGCAGTAGAACAGAGGGATCGAGAAATAATGGTGCATAGTTCCTTGAAGGTGGAATCTCATGTTGATGGGGTGGTGAAGAAAGCTTTTGGTATGCTGGCCTTTATAAATCAGAGCATTGAGTATAGGAGTTGGTATATAATGTTGTAATTGTACAAGGCATTGGTAAGGCCAAATTTAGAGTATTGTGTATGGTTCTGGTCACCGAATTATAGGAAAGATGTCAAAAAAATTGAGAGAGTACAGAGAAGATTTACTAGAATGTTACCTGGGTTTCATCTCCGAAGTTACAGAGAAAGGTTGAACAAGTAGGGTCTTTATTCTTTGGAGCGTAGAAGATTGAGGGGGGACTTGATAGAGGTATTTAAAATTATGAGGGGGATAGATAGAGTTGATGTGGATAGGCCTTTTCCATTGACAGTGGGGGAGATTCAAACAAGAGGACATGAGTTGAGAGTTAAAGGGCAAAAGTTTAGGGGTAACATGACGGGGAACTTGTTTACTCAGAGAGTGGTAGCTCTGTGGAGTGAGCTTCCAGCAAAAGTGGTTGAGGCAGGTTCGATGTTGTCATTTAAAGTTAAATTCAATAGCTATATGGACAGGAAAGGAATGGAGGGTTATGGGCTGAGTGCAGGTTGGTGGGACAGGGTGAGAGTAAGAGTTTGGCACAGACTAGAAGGACCGAGATGGCCTGTTTCTGTGCTGTAATTGTTATATGGTTATAAGTTCTACACTGGTTTGACTTTCCAATATGCACCGCCTCACACTTAACTGTATTGAAATACATTTGCCACGCTGCGGCCCTCTTCCCGAAATGATCACGGTCCCCCTGTAATCTGCGACAATCTTCTTCGCTATCAAGAACATTTGCTGATCATATGTAAATCAAATATACAAATAACAAATGCCGAGGCTCCAAACTCTGGCCCCTGCGGCTCACCGCTAATCACCAGTCTCCATTCTGTGAAACAACCTTCAAGCACAACCCTCTGCTTCCTACCACTAAGACAACTTTGAATCCAGCTGACTCGCTCACCCTGGATACAGTGGGGCCTAACCTTCCAGACCAGGCTGCCATGTGAGACTTTCTCCAAGGTCCATATAATATCACATCTACCTTTTTACCCTCCTGCATCTTCAAAAACTCAGAGATTCTCCAACCACAACTCCCTGTGCACAAAGCCCTTATGATGCCTAATTCGCTATTCAAATGCTGGTACATCGTGACTCAGAATCCACTCCAGTAGCTTCCCCACTACTGATGTCAGACTGACCTGCATGTAGTTCCCGGCTTGTCCTTGCAAATAATGGAAAAACATTCGCCTCTTTCCATTCTCCAGGACTTTCATCAGTGGTTTCTACCTCCCGTGAAGTAATTGCTCAGGTCCGGAGGATTTATCCCCCACCTAATGCATTGTATGGCCCTCCATTCTCTGCACACCCACGTACCTATCTGGGAGACTCTTGGATGCCTGTATTGTTCATCAGGCAAGGTGGTGCTGGTGACACACGGTGACAACGTGAACCAGCTCACAAAACATGTAGATACACTTCTTCTGAACTACTATCACTGCAAACTGCAGCCTGTAATTTCCATTTAAAGACATGTACTTATAAACCATTTGAAGAAATGAGCAATTTTCTGAGCTCTTTGTTGTCTCTGCAAACTTGACTCTTAGAAATGCAGGTATGGCACCTTGAAGTTCGAAGTTCAAATTCCAAAGTAAATGTTTTATTAAAATACCCTACATATATGTCACCATGTACAAACCTGACATTTGTTTTCCTGTGGGCATAGTCAGTCAATCCAAGAAACTAACAGAATCAATGAAAGACTGCACCCAACGAGATGGACAATCAACCAATGTGCAAATGACAACAAACTGTGCAAATACCAAAGGAAAAAAATCAGAAATAACAATAATAACTTAATAAGGAATAAACATCGAGAACATGAGATGAAAAGTCAGTGAAAGCAATTCCATAGATAGTGGGAACAGTTCAATGTTGGGATGAGTAAAGTTGAGTGAAGTTATCCCAACATATTCACATGCCTTTTGTACACTGGCCGTGATCAGTGAATGTGGTTAGTATCAGAATCAAAATCAAGTTTATTAATACGAATATATGTCATGAACTTTGTTGTCTTGCTACAGCAGTACACTGCAATTTATTAAAAAAAAACAGTTAAAATAAGAACTATACATTAAACTAAACAGTGTAAAAAGAGGATCAGGGAGGGGTGTGAGCCCGAAGATGAGAATGGGAAACATCATACCTGATCCATTCTTGCCTCTTTTACTCTTTTCATGTCTGAAAAATAAAACTTTTAGTATCTTCTTTTATATCATTTCCCAGCTTACTTTCGCAATTCATCTGTTCTCTCCAGGTTGCTATTGTAGTTGTCTTCTGTTGTTTTCTTAAGTTTCCTAATCCATTAATTTTTGTGATATTGTATGCCCTCTCATGTTCTTTTATGCTGCCTTTGTCTTCTGTTGTTAGTGATATTTGCCTCATCCTCCCTTTCAAATACTCTTCTGTTTCTGCTGAGGGATGAACTGATCCTGCATCCGTCAAATTACTCCTGGAAACTCAAGTTTTTCATACAAAGGTAATCTGCTTAATACTGGGGAAGTCAAAATGCCCGACTGCTGTAAGCCTGTTCCCATTACCCCTCTGTGTGACTTACCAACACGTCTGGTTCATAATATCTCACCCTATCGGGAGACTGGCAGTATAATCCCATCAAAATCATCATACATCATTTTATTTAAAACCTCTACTTACAAGACCTTATCAAAACCCTCACTTATTACTGCAGTGTTGGTCTCCTTAATCAAAGATGCAACACCCCCCACACCTGAGTCTGAGAGAAGTGAAATGTCTTTGAAGCATGATAACTGTGTCCTTGTTGACAACTTCCATGTTCAATATGTACTCCAGCATCTGTGTGGCAAAACCGTGACTCTCAGGTAGACTTTAAATGTTTCCCCTTCACCTTAAACAATTATCCTGTAGTTTTACACTCCCCTACCTTCACACATAGACTGGTCACCCAATGATTTTATAAACCTCTGAACGGTCACAGCTTCTTATCATCTAGGGAGAGAAAGAGAGTCCCAGCCTATCCAAGCTTCTGCTAATAATTCAAGGCCTCCAGAGTCAGTGACATCCTCATTAAACTTCCCTCCACACTGTCCAGCTTTGTGACATCCTTCCTGCAAATGGGTGAGCAGAACTGTGCACAATACAGTGTGGTCTCACTTTGACTTTTACAGTTGCCATATGACATCCCAAATTCTCTACTCAATTCCCTGACCAATGAAGACAAATAGGACAAACACCATCTTCACCATCCTGACTACCTGTGTTGTCACTTTCAGTGAATGATGTTCCTGTATTCCATGGTCTTTCTGTTCTGTAATACTCTCCAAGGGACAATAATTTACTGTGCAGGTCCTTCCCTGTTTGAACTTCTCATAATGCAACACCTCAGCCTTGTCCATGTCAACATCCTTCTGCCATTCTTTGGCCAACTTCCCCAGTTCATCTCGATCCCATTGTACTCTCAGATAATCTTCACTGTCCACTCTACCACCAATGTTGTTGTCACCTGCAAACTCACTAATCACATTATCAACAATGACAGGGAAATTTTTAACATACATGACAAATGACAGTACCAGCACTGATCCCTGTGAATGTGACTGGTCAGAGGCCTCCAACCTGAATAACAAGCTGCCACGACCACCCTCTGTCTCCTTCCACCAAATCAATTTTGTGACGCTGATGTTAGGTAGTGTTGATGGACCAGTTGGATATCAGTTAGTGGAGAGGAGGAAGCTGTTCCTAAAACATTACGTGTGTGTTCAGGTTCCTGTACCTCTTCTCCAATGGTAATAATAAAAAGGGGGCACATCCTGGATGGTCCAGAGAGCAGAGCAGATACAGACCTGACATGGGAGGTTTGAAGGGGAAAGTGAATCCATTTCATGGGACTGGTGAAGCAGATTGACTTGGAGAATTGATCAACAGGAGACATGGCCTTTCAGGAGAGCAGCAGCAGCCGGGTCTGTGATTCTGATGTACAGCAGGGGAGGGTGGAGACAAAGAGATCTGTAATCACTGGATTACTCCTGATGCCAAGTGCTGGTAAGGACAGGAACAGGAGGACAGGGCAGGTGGATGTGAGGATGAGGAGCTGGTACAGGAGAACAGGTTCAGGTTTCCAGCCACTGGGATCTCTGCTGGGGCAGAGGTGACCTGTAGAAGTGGGACAGGCTGGACTTGAACCAGCCGGGTCAAATATGGGCAGATTTGTTAATGTGTCGCAGGAGGATTGAAATGATTCATCAGTGGGTTGGGAACCAAAATAGTGGTGTGGCAGATGATAGCCCTTTACTCTGCCATGATAGTGGCTCCTAAAAGAGCCTTTTGTTGTGTTTAGTGGCAAGGCCGGGTTCAGGCGGGCTCCCCACAGAAGCATCGAGCCAGCTGGATGGTAACTTACTCGGCGTGGGTGGCGCACAGGTTAGTGTCCTCGAAGAGCCCTACCAGGTAAGCCTCGCTCGCCCCCTGCAGGGCCATGACGGCCGAGCTCTGGAAACACAGATGGGTTTCGAAGTCCTGAGCGATCTCCCACACCAGGTGCTGGAAAGCCGAGGATCCAGCTGCACAAGGAGGGACAGAGGCCTAGGTTCTGTAGCTATTTTATCAGGACGAGGAATGATGGTGTTAAATGCTGGGCTCTAGTCAATAAACAGCATCCTGACATAGGTATTTGTATTGCCCAGGTGATCCAGTGCTGTGTGGAGAGCCACTGAGATCACATCTACCACAAACATGCTGTGGCGAGAGGCAAATTGCAGTGGGTCCCGGTCCTTCCTGGGACAGGTGTTCATTCTATCCATGACCAACCTCTCAAAGCATTTCATAACCGGAGATGTGAGTGTGACTGGACAATAGTCGTTAAGGCAGCTCACACTGACCTTCTTGGGTTCCGGAGCAGTTGTTGCCCTTTTGAAGCAGGTCAGAACTTTTGACTGCAGCAGTGAGAGATTGAAAATGTCTTTGACCCCTTCCAGCAGTTGGTAGGCACAGGTTTTCAGAGCCTTACCAGGTACTCCAGTGGGCCCTGCTGCCCGGCGAGGGTTCAGCCTCTTGAAAGACAGCCTGATGTCGGCCTCCAAGACAGAGATCACAGGGTCATCAGGCGCTGCACGTATCCTCATAGCTGTGGCTTTATTCTTCCTCTGAAAGTGAGCATAAAAGGGGTTGAGCTGGTCTGGTTGTGAAGCCTCACTGCCATTCATGATGTTGGGTTTGCTTTGTAGGAAGTAATGGCTGCAACCCCTGCCAGAGTTGACGTGCATCTGATGCAGGGAACGTCTGGAATTCTTTACCCAGTGGGCATGAGGTCTGGATCAATGGATGGGTTTAAAGAGGAAGGGGTGGCACAGGAGCATCATGGTCAGTGCAGTGGTGACAGTACCAGCGACCTGGGTTTAATTCCCACCGTTGTCTGTCAGGAGAGCGGTTTGCATCTGGAATTCACTGCCTGCAGGGCTTGTGGGAATAAACAAACAGGACGTTCAAAGCCGAATTTGTCAGATCCTGCAGAGTCAGGTATAGTGGTTCCAAACCCTCCCCTCACCTCCCAGCAATGTTTAAAGTCCATGGTAGACAAGGTTAGTTTGTGTAATAAAGACACTCTTCAGTAAAAACACTGACACTGTATTTCAAACACACTGAGCTGCCAGAGCACAGCACCGGCCAGTGAAGACACAGACCAGTACAGCACACAGCTCTCCAATAGAGATTTAATAAAACACAATACTGACAGCCCAGAGCTGGACAATCCAGCATTTCATTGCAACTCTGACCTATAAACATCATTACCCCATCTACAGTATTTCACTGTAACTCTGACCTATAAACATCATTACCCCATCTACAGTATTTCACTGTAACTCTGACCTATAAACATCATTACCCCATCTACAGTATTTCATTGTAACTCTGACCTATAAACATCATTACCCCATCTACAGTATTTCACTGTAACTCTGACCTATAATCATTACCCCATCTACAGTATTTCACTGTAACTCTGACCTATAAACATCATTACCCCATCTACAGTATTTCACTGTAACTCTGACCTATAAACATCATTATCCCATCTACAGTATTTTACTGTAACTCTGACCTATAAACATCATTACCCCATCTACAGTATTTCACTGTAACTCTGACCTATAAACATCATTACTCCATCTACAGTATTTCACTGAAACTCTGACCGATAAACATCATTACCCCATCTACAGTATTTCACTGTAACTCTGACCTATAAACATCATTACCCCATCTACAGTATTTCACTGTAACTCTGACCTATAAACATCATTACCTCATCTACAGTACACACTTCATAATTTTGTATACCTCTATCTAATCTCACAACAATATTCTGCATTCCAAGAAATAAAATCCTAACCTATTTGATCTTTCCAGAGAACTCAGGTCCTTAAGTCCCAGGAACATCCTTGTAAATTTTCTCTGTACTCTTTCAAGCTTATTTACATCTTTCTTGTGGGTAGGTAAACAAAACTACACACAATACTCCAAATTAGGAGTCACCAATGTCTTACACAACTTCAACATAACATCCATCTCCTGCACTTTGCCCTTTGTAAATCGAAGTACCATGTGCCTAAACTTTCTTTTTGACTTTATCTATCTGTGATTCCACTTACTAGGAATTATGAATCTGTATTTCCAGATCTCTCAGTTTTAATGCACTTTTCAGTGCCCGACTGCTCACCATGTAAGACCTACCCTGGTTTGTCCTCCGAAAATGCAACACCTCATCCTTGTCAGCATTAAATTCCAGCTGCTCCAGATCACAGTGCAAGCTTTGAGCATCTTCCTCACTGTTCATTATACCTCCAATCCTGGTGTCATACAGAAAATTGTTGTCCCAGTTCACCACATTGTCATCTATATCAAAGATCTGGATGATAAACAATGGACTCAGACTGATTCCTGTGGCACATCACCAGTCACAGGCCTCCCGTCAGAGAGGCAATCATCTACAACCACTCTCGAACCTAACGCTTAATCCAATTTACTACCTCATCTTGATGCTGAATGACTGAACCTTCTTGACCAAGAACCCATGTGAGACCTTGTCAAAGGCGTTGCTGAA
Source organism: Mobula birostris (assembly GCF_030028105.1). Taxonomy (NCBI): domain Eukaryota; kingdom Metazoa; phylum Chordata; class Chondrichthyes; order Myliobatiformes; family Myliobatidae; genus Mobula; species Mobula birostris. The sequence goes on from NC_092397.1 coordinate 29,017,903, forward strand.
GCCCATGTAGGCTACATCCACTGCCTTGCATTCATCAACTTTCCTAGTAACTTCCTCAAAAAAACTCTACAAGAGTAGTTAGACATGACGTACCATATACAAAACTATATTAACTATTCCCAATCAGTCCCTGTCTATCCAAATAATTATATCTATGGTTGTTATATCTAGAGTTGATGCCTGGATCCAGAGCAAGTGGGCAAGGGACTAAACCAGTACTTCACATCAGTATTCATCAATGTGGTCATCGAGGATAGTGAGATCAGAGAAGGGAGCGATGCTGATATTCCAGGGCATGTTGTTCCTCAGGCAATAGAGACAAACCAGGAAATTATAGACTGGTGAGATTTGGATCAATGCTCGGGAAATACTCTTAGACGTAGGATCTCTCATAAAAGTTTGGAGGGTAAAATGAGGAAACCAGGATTTGGAAGGCAAAGTGAGCAAAATCCCAAGAGATTCTCTCGGTATATTCATAGGAAAAGGGAAGTTAGACGGAAAATCATTCCCCATGGAGATGAACATGGCCTCGGTATGTGGAACCGAAGGAAATAGGAGAGGCTTTCCACGAATATTTCCAACAGTTATCTCACCATTGAGAAAATGCGGAAGCTAAGGAAGTGACAGAAATGAGCTGCGATGTCTTAGACCACATTCAAATGGGCAGGGATCTGTATTTGAGGCCTTAAGATTCATTAAGGTTGTTAAATCTCCAGGGTCTTATCAGGTACATTCTCGTACGTTGTGGGAAGCTAGAGAATACACTGTGGAGGCCAGGGGAGAGAGGGGACATGTTCAGCCAGATGGGATCAGTTGTGGTCAGTGCAGACACTGTGGGCTGAAGGGCCTTTCCCTGTGCTGGACTGTCCCACGTGTGTTGTGTGTTGAAACTCAGACGGACACTCACTGTTACCGGTCGGCAGGCAGGAAGAGAAGAAGCCGGTGTTCACAGTGGAGACGCAATCAGGTCCACCAGTCCGCTCCCACATCCACATGGCAATGGCAGAGAACAAGGAGCAGCTCGTCTCATCACCTCTGTGGCCCATTCCGTCACCTGTCATTCTTCCAAAGGGCAGCAGGTTCAGACCGACCCTTCAGTTCAGTCGCTGCCGCCCCGCCGGGGGGAGGAAGCCTCACCTCCACCCCCGGGCCCAGGGCGCTCCCCCTTCCCACTCCGCGGCCCGTTGCCGAGGAAACGAGACTCACGCTCCATGTGCTTCTCTGTGACGTCACAAGCAGCGACTCGGCAACGGGACGGGAAGGCAGCGGCCCAGGAGGCGGGGCAGAGTGAGCTGTCAATCAGAGGAGCCGCTGGTAAAGCTGCAAATGGGTCAATGTACTCTTCATGGAAAAGGCCCGATCAGCGGGGGAAACCGCAACTCGACCCCGGGTCCAAAGCCCTCCCCGACCCTGGGGACTTTTCCAAGACTGCACTCTGGCTCTTGGACGTCTTTCCGCAAGATGCTGTCCTGTCACGTGACATCGCGGCCGCAGCCCGGGAGGAGGAGCGATGTAGCTGTCAATCAGAGGAGCGGCCCCGGGCCGTCACTGTGCTCAGAGGGATTTTGTTGTCAAACCTGTAACTGGAGGGAAAATGAACCTCTTGTAAACGAAAACAATAAAGATGTGGAAAATGGAAATGAGCGAGGTACAGTATAAAACTAAACAGAAGGGAAAGCTAATGCTGAGATGTTTCGTATGAATCAATTTCAGACATTCCACCCTGCAAAAACTCATTTCAGAGAAATAGCATCACCATTTCAGGATTTCAGGGAGGTAGCACCGGCCCCGCTCCTCCAGCAAGCCCATATCCCCCCCACCCCCGGTCGACCTCCTAGGGCGCATGTATACGGGATATTTGATTATGAAAGAACACAACAATTTGACACATTTAGTAACTATTTACACACATACACATATATATGTATACATACATACACATATTCCTTGTTGAGTATTTTGTTGGCAATCTCAATGTTAATGCAAATAACTTTTCTATTTCTTTTGCAAACTTTCCTTGTGCTGTGCTGTGGCTCTGCTGAAAAGAACTGTGAAATACTTGAGCAGCCTTCCCTGCGATTAGCCTCCCTAATATGTTATGGTCCCTAAAAAAAAGCATAAGGTGTATCCTTATTATATTGTCTTATGTAATACTTTGTTTAGTGATTTTGTCTAATCTGTAAACTGGGTATCTGCAGAAAATGTGACATTAAAATATGTACTTATAGATTATCATGGAGTCATTTTTTTTATTCTATTACAACTTTAAGCACGTGTACAGGGAGTTTGGCCTCGTCACATAGGACATCAATAGAGTTGCTCTTTAGCAGCTAGCCAGCTAGTTTAGATAACATTAGCTATGCTACAGGAGCAGGGAGGTACTACTGCAGTTGTACAAGGCCTTAGTGAGACCACACCTGGAGTATTGTGTGCAGTTTTGGTCCCCTAATCTGAGGAAAGACATTTTTGCCATAGAGGGAGTACAAAGAAGGTTCACCAGATTGATTCCTGGGATAGCAGAACTTTCATATGATGAAAGACTGGATCGGCTAGGCTTATACCCTCTGGAATTTAGAAGATTGAAGGGGTATCTGATTGAAACGTATAAAATTCTAAAGGGATTGGACAGGCTAGATGCAGGAAGATTGTTTCCGATGTTGGAGAAGTCCAGAATGAGGGGTCACAGTTTGAGGATAAAGGGGAGGCCTTTTAGGACCGAGATGAGGAAAAACTTCTTCACACAGAGAGTGGTGAATCTGTGGAATTCTCTGCCACAGGAAACAGTTGAGGTCAGTTCATTAGCTATATTTAAGAGGGAGTTAGATATGGCCTTTGTGGCTAAAGGGATCAGGGGGTATGGAGAGAAGGCAGGTACAGGGTTCTGAGTTGGATGATCAGCCATGATCATACCGAATGGCGGTGCAGGCTTGAAGGGCCGAATGGACTACTCCTGCACCTATTTTCAATGTTTCTAATGAACGAATGACGCCTGTTAAACTCACCTCAACATGCCTTTTACAGTCTTAATCCACCATGGGCAATAGAAAAGTCATTGTTGCAAACAGGGCAGCGAGCAACACTGTCGTTATTTTTGACCTCTATTAGGCAGGAGTACACTTTAATGTAGTCTGCAGTGATGTAAGTTTTATATTTTCTTTTATTGAAACACTTTGCCATAGCGGTGCAGGACACGAAACTGAACTGATGGAGAGACAGAGGTCGACTGTAAAGCCCACCCACAGAGAAATTGGATGTCCAGTCCCTATATACTTCCATCCCCCATCAGGAAGGTCTCAAAGCTCAACGCTTCTTTTTGGATTCCAAACCTAACCAGTTCCCCTCTACCACCACTCTGCTCCGTCTAGCGGAATTAGTCCTTACTCTTAATAATTTCTCCTTTGGTTCCTCCCACTTCCTCCAAACTAAAGGTGTAGCCATGGGCACCCGTATGGGTCCCAGCTATGCCTGCCTTTTTGTTGGCTTTGTGGAACAATCTCTGTTCCAAACCTATTCTGGTATCTGTCCCCCACTTTTCCTTCGCCACATTTACGACTGCATTGGCGCTGCTTCCCGCACGCATACTGTGCTTGTTGACTTCCTCAACTTTGTCTCTATCTCTGGAGACAGCTTATCTACTGATGTCTACTATAAGCCTACTGACTCTCACAGCTATCTGGACTATTCCTCTTCTCACCCTGTCCCTTGCAAAAACGCCATCCCCTTCTCGCAATTCCTCCGCCTCCACTGCATCTGCTCTCAGGATAAGGCTTTTCATTCCAGGATGGAGGAGATGTCCTCCTTTCTTAAAGAAAGGGGCTTCCCTTCCTCCACCAGCAACTCGCCTCTCAAACGTCTCTCCCCCATTTCACGCACATCTGCTCTCACTCCATCCTCCCGCCCCCCCCCCCACTAGGAATGGAATAGGGTTCCCCTGGTCCTCACCTACCACCCCACCAACCTCCGAGTCCAACATATAATTCTCCTTAACTTCCGCCACCTCCGACGGGATCCCACCACCCAGCACATCTTTCTCTCCACACCCCCGCCAGGGATCGGTCCCTATGCGATGCCCTTGTTCATTCGTCCCCCTCAGCCCTCCCCTCTGATCTCCCTCCTGGCACTTACCCGTGTAAGTGGAACAAGTGCTACACATGCCTTTACACTTTCTCCCCTACCACCATTCAGAGCCCCAGACAGTCCTTCCAGGTGTGGCGACCCTTCACCTGTGTGTCGGCTGGGGTGATATACTGTGTCCGGTGCTCCCGATGTGGCCTTTTATATATTGGCGAGACCCAACGCAGACTGGGAGATTGTTTCACTGAACACCTACGCTCTGTCCGCCAGAGAAAGCAGGATCTCCAAGTGGCCGCGCATTTTAATTCCACGTCTCATTCCCATTCTGACATGTCTATGCAAGGCCCCCTCTACTGTCAAGATGAAGCCACACTCAGGTTGGAGGAACAACACCTTGTATTCCTTCTGGGTAGCCTCCAACCTGATGGCATGAACATCGACTTCTCTAACTTCCGCTAATGCCCCACCTTCCACGTGTACCCCATCCGTTATTTTTTTATATACACACATTCTTTTTCTCCCTCTCCTTTTTCTCCCTCTGTTCCCCTCACTATCCCCCTTGCCCATCCTCTGGTTTCTGCCCTCCCCCTTTTCTTTCTCCCTGGGCCTCCTGTCCCATGATCCTCTCATATCCCTTCTGCCAATCAACTGTCCAGCTCTTGGCTCCATCCCTTCCCTCCTGTCTTCTCCTATCATTTCAGATCTCCCCCTCCCCCTTTCAAATCTCTTACTAGCTCTTCTTTCACTTTGTCCTGACGAAGGGTCTCAGCCCGAAACATCGACTGTTTCTCTTCCTAGAAATGCTGCCTGGCCTGCTGTGTTCACCAGCAACTTTTATGTGTGTTGCTTGAAATTCCAGCATCTGCAGATTTCCTCGTGTTAATGCCACAGAGAAAACTGATAGATCTACTTAGCACAAGGAGAGACCAATCAGGATGCTCGCTCCCACTGTCCCTCTCATTTCCGGGATATTGTATATAATTTGTGGGCGTTAGGGAGCTGCTATTAATATGCGGGAGACTCCCGGAATTTCCGGTAGAGGTAGGATGTTTGCAACTGATTGCTGAGAATTTTAGCTTCATCGGTAAAGCACCGTGAGTCTAGGAGATGGTGCGAGAGTTAATGGCAAAAAATAAAGAGATAGTAGATTAACAAAGAGATTCAGGCACCCGTTTGATGATATTTGGTTTCCCACACCACTGCATACTGCGTGCTGTTCTGATGGACACACTGTAGGACAAACATGATTGCACTGTAATCTGTGACCTGGTGCTCTTGTCCCCATCCCCCTGCCAATCCCCGGGAGCAGAATGAACCTGCCGGACAGTGTAGAGCAGATTTACCAATTGTTGTCTGGGATGGAGCTCTTCCATTGTGAGCCCATAAAATATAGGAGCAGAATTAGTCACTTTGGCCCATTGAGTCTGCTCTGCCATTTCATCCATTTCCCTGTCAGTCCCAATCTCCTGATTAGTCCCTGTAATCCATCATGCCCTGAATAATCAAGAAACTAGCAGCCTCTGCCTCAAATATACTCTATGACAGCCTCGACATTAGCCTCTGGCAACAAATTCCACTCTCTGGCTAAGGAAATTCCTCCTCATCTCTGTTTAAAGTCCCTCTATTCTGAGGCCATGGCCTCTGATCCTGGACTCCCCCTCCATTGGAAACGTCATCTCCATATCCACTCGACCACGGCCTTGCTACATTTGAGAAGTTTCAATGAGATTCCTTCTCATTCATCTGAATTCTGGTGAGTACAGGCCCAGAACATTCAAATGGTCTTCATATGATAACCCTTTCAATCCCAGAGTCATTCTTGTGAACGTCCTCTGAACCTTCACACCCTTTCTTAGATAAGGGCCTAGAATTGCTCACAATACTACAAGTGAGTCCTTACCAGAGCCTCATAAAGCCTCAACATTACATCCTTGGCTCTTCTATTCTAGTCCTCTAGACACTGTATCCCATCTGCCATTAAATATCCATTCTCCTAATCCGTCTAAGCCCTTCTGTAGCCTCTCTGCTTGCTCAGCACTATCTGCCTCTCCATGTATTTTTGTACTGTCCGCAAAGCCATCAATTCCATCATTCTAATTACTGACATACAGCATAAAAAGAAGCGATCCAAACACTGATCGCTGCAGAACTCCGCAGGCAACCAGAAAAGGCTCATTTTATTCCCACTCTGACTCCTGCAAATCAGCTATTATCTTTCCTGTAATATCATGGGTTCTTAACTTGTTAAGCAGCCTCATGTGCGGCACCTTGTGATTTCCAAAGGACCAGACAGTGCACTGAGTGTATTACAGATTGGAGTTTCAGTGAGGTGGTCTCTCCTGAGGTACAGGCAGCAGGTAGCTGAGTGACTGCAAGGAGAGGTAACGGGAACAGGCCCTCAGTACAGCAAGCTCCTGTGGCCATTCCCCTCGGCAACACTGAACCTCTTTTTGCTACTGCTGGGGGATGTCCTGTCACTGAGACTGGCTCTGAAGCTTACGGGGTGAGGGCCGTCAGCCAGGGTGATCGTTCTGAGTAAATGGATAGATGAGTTGGTGGACATCAGTGAGAGATTCTGGATCCACAAAATGATGGTGTGTTGCTTCCCTGGCGCCAGGGTCAGGGACGTCTCAGAGCAGATACAGAACGGGGGCGGGGGCAGTGTTCATTCAGCCAGAGGTGGTGGTTGATGTCAGTTTCTAATGGACAGGCAGAAGAGGGAAGGGGTGCCACACAGTGAATATAGAGAGTTATGGAAGAAGTTAAAGAGCGGGACCTGAAGGGTTGTAACCTCCAGGTAAATCCCAGTGCTGTGTGGTAGTGGTGTTAGGGACAGAAAGTTAGAGCAGATGAATGTGTGGCTGAGGAGATGGTGCAGGGGCAGGTTTCAGGATTCTGGATCATTGGAACCTCTTCTGGTGACCTGTACAAGAGGGATGGTTTGCGCCTTCACTGGAGGGGGGTCAGTATCATGAGGTTCATTGCTGCTCCCTGGGAAGGCTGAAACGAGATTGACAGGGGGATGTGAACCGGAACACCAGTCACTGAATGGAGAGATTGAAGCTGAGTTTGATGTCATGCACAGTAATGCTGTAAGGATGGATTTTGAGGCAAATCCACATCTGACATGGAGTTTTTTTAAAGACCAGCTGCACAGTGTTTCAGGGCCAGTTTGTTCCAGTGAGAGGGAGGGTCAAGGTCAGCAAGGTACAGGAACCTTGGATGATGAGAGAGGAAATTAATTTAGTCAAGGAGGAGGAAAAAGCATTTGTAAGGTTCAGGAAGCTGAAATCAAACAGGGTGAGGTGTCCAACAAGGTCCCACATGGTAGGCTCAACAAGGAGTTTAGGATGGGTCCACAGTGATGTGGCCTATTGTCTTTCCCATGGAAGGGAGTGGTTAGTGGTGCATGGGTCCTGTTCTGGGTGGAGGTCTGTGATGAGTCGTGATCCAGAGATGTTTGTACTGGGACCTCGGTTACTCGTGATATAAATGATGTGGATAAAAATGTGGTAATGTAGGTTTACAGATGGCACACAGATTTGTGAACACTGTGCATTGCACAGAAGAGTTCCAAACGATACAGCAGGATATTGAAGAGTTGCTGATATGGTAGGAACATTAACAGTATTGACAAAGAGAAGGATGTTAGGGTCCAAGCATACAGTCTCACTGAAACTGCGAGCACAGGTTGACAGGGAGGTGAAGTCGTGTATGACATGTTTGTCTTCCTCAGGCAAGGCATTGAGTTCAAGCACCAGGACATGATGTTACAGGTTTCTAAAAGCTGGTGAGGCCACATTGAGAGTACAGTGCTCAGTTCTGGTCACCTCATTATTGGAAGCGTGTGGAGGTTGTGGAGCAGGTGCAGAGGTGGTTTACCAGGATGTCTGGTCTGGAGGTGGTGTTCGGTGAGGAGAGGTTGTACATGCTGGAGCTTTTTCCTCTAGTGGTGTCAGCTCAGGAGAGAGTTGATAGAAATTTATAGATTTTTGCAGGTCATTGTTGATGTAGATAGCTAGCAATACTTTTCACAGGCGTGAATTGCCTTCTACTAGTTGGCATGTATTTAAGGTCAGAGGAGGGAAGTGAAGAAAACAGAGTAGTGGAGGTTTTGAATGCACTGCCAGGGGTGGTGGCAGAGGCAGAGAACACAGGAGTATTTAAGGAAATCTCAGACAGGCACAGGAATATGTAGAGAAGGGCCAAAGTGCCACCCCTGTACTGTCCTGTGTTTATGAACAGCAGATGGCCCCGGGCATGGATTCATGCATGAGGCTGGGGTATTATATCGCAAACAATAAATGGTTGTGTGAGGGGCAACAAATGCTACAGATACCTGTCGCATTTCACAGTACAAATGCTACAGGTATGATGGAGTGCAGGGAAGAGGAGGGAAAGATGTGCTTGATCAGGGAGAACATCTCAGTGGTACTTGGAGATTGTCCCAATAATATTGAAGTAAGGAAGGGATAGCAAACACCAGAGGGCATATGGACAAAGTCAAGGGAGGGAAGTTTAGGGCAGACATTAGGGGAGGCGTAGTTCTTTTTTTAAAGAGGGTTGTGGGTGCCTGGAATGACTTGCCAGGGACGGTGGTGGAGGTTAACACATTAGGGGTAATTTAAGAGCCTCTTGGACAGGGACATGGATGAAAGAAATACAGAGGGTTACGGAGTAGTGTGTGTTTAGTACTTTTTTTTAAAAAATGAATCTATGGGTCGGCACAACACCGAGGGCTGAAAGGCCTGTACTGTGCTGTGCTGTTCTAGGGTTTTGATGGGATTGTATTATTGGCCATCAAATATCAGGAGTCAACAAGGTTGTAATAGAGGGACATTTCAACTTCTCTCACGCTGACTGGGACAGCAGTAATGCCAAGGGTTTGGTGGATCAGAATTTATTCAACGTGCCCACGAGATTCTTCTCAATCAGTATTTCGAAGTTCCTACCAGAGACAGGACAACACTGAACCTCTTTGTGGGAAATCAGACTCGACAAGTGACGGGTCCTTCGGTGCTGGAGACCTCGATCCATCCACCCACCCACTCCCTGGCACAAACCAAAGTCTGTTCTCAGAGCGACCCACCGCCTGACAGAGGGAGCCTCTCGGGAAATCTGACCAAACTCTCTCGCAAAATATTCATTTATATTTCAGAGACCTGGGTGGACGAGATTTCCAGTAAATACTGTCAGTTCCACAGGGTAAATGCACTTTTGTAGATAAATGTAAATATTATTGTTCTGTGAGGCGGTGGGAATTCTCATGAGGCAACGAACAGGCGATGTTCCCGCCTGCTGCACACCGGAACCGACACGGGTCAACCCGCAATGTCAAAACCAGACAACGCGGATTTAGGTCATGAAGAGCGGAGTCGTACAATGATCGGATATTAAATTCTCTGTCCGGGGGCTGACTCTGGAAATTAATTTCACGACCCTAGGCCGAGTGAACCCGCTGACTCTCCGCAAGGGGAGAGCTGCATTGCGCCGGCAGAGAGGGGAAATGAGTCAGGACCGAAGCGGACCGATTTCTGTGCAGATAGATATCGGATTACTTCGCGGAAGAAACGTGACGGACATTGAACTGTCGTGTCCAGTTACTCTGAACGGAAATCACCCGCTGCTCAGCTCTTCCACAGACACTGTGAGTGGCTCTGAAAAGAGCCTTTGGGTAAATAGGTTCAGTTTACGTCGCTTCACTTACTGGCACCGCCGGTTTTCTTGGGCAACAGCACGGCCTGGATATTGGGTAACACACCGCCCTGAGCGATAGTCACCCCTCCCAGCAGCTTGTTCAGCTCCTCGTCGTTGCGGACGGCCAGCTGCAGGTGTCTGGGGATGATGCGGGTTTTCTTATTGTCCCGGGCCGCGTTGCCGGCCAATTCGAGGATTTCTGCTGTCAGATACTCGAGCACAGCAGCCAGATAAACCGGGGCTCCGGCACCCACCCGCTCAGCATAGTTGCCCTTTCTTAGGAGTCTGTGAACCCGGCCGACCGGGAACTGCAGTCCAGCCCGAGACGAGCGAGATTTGGCCTTGGACCGAACTTTGCCAGCGGCGCCTTTTCCACGTCCAGACATTTCCACAGTCACCGTAACTGCTCCACCGAGAATGAAAGAATGTTCGCCCCGCCCCATCTCGCCCTTTTTATACCTTCTTTGAGAATGCAAACTGATGTTTGTGATTGGTGTAACCGTGCTTATTCTCATTGGTGAAGAGAAATATCCCAATCGAAGAGCTGCCTTAATCACCAATCAGCAGTCCGTAAAGGTAGAAGCGCGGAAAGTAACCGTCTCCCCCCCAAAGTTCACTGAAATTTCGAAAAAGCCCGCCAGAAAATAAATCTCTTGTTCAAATTTAGTCAGAAATTAAATAATTGCTGATCTGTTTGACGACTGAGTGTTCGTACTTCCCTGTTACTGAAACCGGGCACATTTAATGCAAGTGTAGTTGATATTGAAATGTCTGGGAACTCAATTCTCTAATTTCTTTCAACCCGTAACGGAACCGAGTAAAACTGAATCTCAGCTTCTGCCCGCGGTCGGTCATTGTGTAAACGTTATCAGGTTATGGACAAACGGCTCTTCTCAAACTGTGACCAGCCTCTAGACTGCAATTTAAAAATGTTCTATGAAACAATCATGAACTCGTTCAGGCCTCGCATTGAAATAATATTCAGAGAAGTTACCCAACTGTAACTAACAAACTCCTGAACCCACAGCTAAAACAGCAAAGGCAGCAATCCTCCGCTCGACATGGATACCAGCAGGGGCGGACTGATGAGGATGGGAAGGTAACAAGTCCGTGTCAGTGCAGTGGGAGGAATGTAAAACACCGGGATTATACGGAGATGAACTCTACCTTAGCTCTTGTAAAAGACACCAGACATAAAATGTGTGCAATTTAGTGTCTAAATTTTAGTATAACCCTCTTAGTGAAATTGTGAGTGGCTCTTAAAAGAGCCGTTTTGTTTTCGATCATCGCACTGGAGAGCTTTACTTGGAGCTGGTGTACTTGGTCACCGCCTTTGTCCCTTCGGACACGGCGTGCTTGGCCAGCTCCCCGGGCAGCAGCAGACGCACGGCGGTCTGGATCTCCCGTGAGGTGATGGTTGACCGCTTGTTGTAGTGGGCCAGGCGGGAAGCCTCGCCCCCGATTCTCTCGAAGATATCGTTGACGAACGAGTTCATGATGCTCATGGCCTTGGAGGAGATGCCGGTATCGGGGTGAACCTGCTTCATCACTTTGTAGATGTAGATGGAGTAACTCTCCTTCCTCAGCCTCTTGCGCTTCTTCCCTGCCTTGCCTGCTGGTTTGGACAAAACTTTCTTGGTGCCCTTCTTCGGAACGGATTTCGCAGGCTCAGGCATTTCTTCTGTCGGTTTCAGACCCTGAAAAAGCAGAACTGACTCGGAGCACGAATTAAATAGGCAGCGCCCGGAACAGTATGCTAATGAGGGATGGGATGCCTTGGATTCCCAATGGCTATTTGAAGATTCTATTCATACAGTAAAGTCATTTGATTGGCTCTCTGAAGGCACACGTACAACCAATCAGAACTCTCTCTCTCTGAACTGCCCCGTGTTCGCTTGGGTAAAACTGCGGACTGGGAACTGGCGCTGATCTGGTGAGTTGCCGCTGCCGGTTCATTCCGCGGGAAGGAAATCTAACATACAAAATGGACCATAAGGCACAGGAGCAGTATTCGGCATTTGGCTCATTGTGTCTGCTAGAAAAGCAGAAGGAATGAGAAAAACACACACTCAATAATATAAAACGTTTATGTAATGAAACAGGGTAGCAGGAGATCGCAGGTCCAATTGTCATCATGAGACCCATTTCTGTGTGAGGTTGAAAGTCGTTTATTGTCATTTGCAACTTGCTTGGAGCAGATTCATAGACACACAGTTTCAGAGACACACCATTCACAAAATAAAAGCATACTCTACAGAATTACAAACAGGTAACAGAATTTGAACAAGAGTCCATTGTAGTATAAAGTGGTCAAAGTGGTGCTGTACTGAGATGGTGATGAGGGTTGTCCAGGTTTGTTAAACAACAGAATGTCTGTACCCGTCAGTCTCTGGTACAGTGTAAGAGTATGGCGTTCATTCTGCACCCGTCGGTCTCTGGTACAGTGTGAGAGTGTGGGGTTCATTCTGTCCCTGTCAGTCTCTGGTACAGTGTGAGAGCATGGGGTTCAGTCTGTACCTGTCAGTCTCTGGTACAGTGTGAGAGTATGGGGTTCATTCTGTACCTGTCAGTCTCTGGTACAGTGTGAGAGTGTAGGGTTCATTCTGTACCTGTCAGTCTCTGGTACAGTGTGAGAGTTGGACTTCACAATGTGTCTTCCAATCTCTCATGCAGTCTAAATTTATAACGTTCTTAGAGACTCATTCTTACAATTGAACTCTTTGATTAAATCAAGTTTGCTTTTTAAATAAAATCATACAATGTGATGAGGCCACACAGCTTGGAAGAACAATATTTTCTGTCTGGGTAACTTTCGAACTGATAGCATGAACATTAAATTTTCAAACTTCTGGTAATGCTTCCACCCCCCCTCACCAATTCTCATCCCCTTTTCTTCTCTCATCTTGCCCACCCATCACCTCTCTCTTGTGCTCCTCCCCCCTTTTCTTCCATGGCCTTCTCTCTCTTTCACCAATCAACTTCCCAGCTCTTTACTTTTTTCCTCCCCTTTCAGGGTTCACCGATCACCTTGTTTTCTCTCATCCCTACCCCCACCTTTTAAATCTACTCCTCGTCTTTTGTATGAGTGTGAGGGCAGTTTGCTGTTCTCGGTGTCGGATGTGGGAGGCCTTGGAGTCTACAAGCCTCCCGGACGTCTACATCTGCTTGGCGCTTGCGAGATGCAGCTCCTAAGGGACCGCGTTATGGAACTGGAGCTGCAGCTCGATGACCTTCGTCTGGTCAGGGAGAGTGAGGAGGTGATAGAGAGAAGTTGCAGGCAGGTGGTCACGCCGGGGCCACGGGAGGCAGATAAGTGGGTCACGGTTAGGAGGGAGAAGGGGAAAGGTCAGGTAATAGGGAGTACCCCGGTGGCTGTGCCCCTTAACAACAGGTACTCCTGTTTGAGTACTGTTGGGGGGGACAGCTTACCCAGGAGAAGCGACAGTGGCCGTGCCTCCGGCACAGAGTCCGGCCCTGTAGCTCAGAAGGGTAGGTCAAGGAAGAGGAGGGCAGTTGTGATAGGGGACTCGATAGTAAGGGGGTCAGATAGGCGATTCTGTGGACGCAGTCCAGAGACCCGGATGGTAGTTTGCCTCCCTGGTGCCAGGGTCTGGGATATTTCTGATCGTGTCCAAGATATCCTGAAGTGGGAGAGTGAGGAGCCAGAGGTCGTGGTACATATAGGTACCAATGACATAGGTAGGAAAAGGGATGAGGTCCTGAAAGGAGAATATAGGGAGCTCGGAAGGGAGTTGAGAAAAAGGACCGCAAAGGTAGTAATCTCAGGATTACTGCCTGTGCCACGCCACAGTGAGAGTAGGAAGGCGATGAGGTGGAGGATAAATGCGTGGCTGAGGGATTGGAGAATGGGGCAGGGATTCAAGTTTTTGGATCATTGGGACCTCTTTTGGCGCAGGCGTGACCTGTACAAAAAGGACGGGTTGCACTTGAATCCTAGGGGGACCAATATCCTGGCAGGGAGATTAGCGGGGGCTACTGAGGTGACTTTAAACTAGAATGGTTGGGGGGTGGGAATCAAATTAAGGAGGCTAGGCGTGAGGAGGTTAGTTCACTACAGGGGGATGGGAACCAGCGCAGAGAGGCAGAGGGGTGTAAAGTGAGGGTAGAAACAAAAAGTACTAAGGAGAAAAGTAAAAGCGGCAGGCCGACAAATCCAGGGCAAGCATTAAAAAGGGCCACTTTTCAGCATTATTGTATAAGGGCTAAGAGAGTTGTAAAAGAGCGCCTGAAGGCTTTGTGTGTCAATGCAAGGAGCATTCGTAATAAGGTGGATGAATTGAAAGTGCAGATTGTTATTAATGATTATGATATAGTTGGGATCACAGAGACATGGCTCCAGGGTGACCAGGGATGGGAGCTCAACGTTCAGGGATATTCAATATTCAGGAGGGATAGACATGAAGGAAGGGGAGGTGGGGTGGCGTTGCTGGTTAAAGAAGAGATTAACACAATAGAAAAGAAGGACATAAGCCGGGAAGATGTGGAATCAATATGGGTAGAGCTGCGTAACACTAAGGGGCAGAAGACGCTGGTGGGAGTTGTGTACAGGCCACCTAACAGTAGTAGTGAGGTCGGAGATGGTATTAAACAGGAAATTAGAAATGTGTGCAATAAAGGAACAGCAGTTATAATGGGTGACTTCAATCTACATGTAGATTGGGTGAACCAAATTGGTAAAGGTGCTGAGGAAGAGGATTTCTTGGAATGTATGCGGGATGGTTTTTTGAACCAACATGTCGAGGAACCGACTAGAGAGCAGGCTATTCTGGACTGGGTTTTGAGCAATGAGGAAGGGTTAATTAGCAATCTTGTCGTGCAATGCCCCTTGGGTAAGAGTGACCATAATATGGTGGAATTCTTCATTAAGATGGAGAATGACATAGTTAATTCAGAAACAAAGGTTCTGAACTTAAAGAGGGGTAACTTTGAAGGTATGAGACGTGAATTAGCTAAGATAGACTGGCAAATGACACTTAAAGGATTGACGGTGGATATGCAATGGCAAGCATTTAAAGGTTGCATGGATGAACTGCAACAAATGTTCATCCCAGTTTGGCAAAAGAATAAATCAAGGAAGGTAGTGCACCCGTGGCTGACAAGAGAAATTAGGGATAGTATCAATTCCAAAGAAGCAGCATACAAATTAGCCAGAGAAAGTGGCTCACCTGAGGACTGGGAGAAATTCAGAGTTCAGCAGAGGAGGACAAAGGGCTTAATTAGGAAGGGGAAAAAAGATTATGAGAGAAAACTGGCAGGCAACATAAAAACGGACTGTAAAAGCTTTTATAGATATGTAAAAAGGAAAAGACTGGTAAAGACAAATGTAGGTCCCCTGCAGGCAGAAACAGGTGAATTGATTATGGGGAGCAAGGACATGGCAGACCAATTGAATAATTACTTTGGTTCTGTCTTCACTAAGGAGGACATAAATAATCTTCCAGAAATAGTAGGGGACAGAGGGTCCAGTGAGATGGAGGAACTGAGCGAAATACATGTTAGTAGGGAAGTGGTGTTAGGTAAATTGAAGGGATTGAAGGCAGATAAATCCCCAGGGCCAGATGGTCTGCATCCCAGGGTGCTTAAGGAAGTAGCCCAAGAAATAGTGGATGCATTAGTGATAATTTTTCAAAACTCGTTAGATTCTGGACTAGTTCCTGAGGATTGGAGGGTGGCTAATGTAACTCCACTTTTTAAAAAAGGAGGGAGAGAGAAACCGGGGAATTATAGACCGGTTAGCCTAACGTCGGTGGTGGGGAAACTGCTGGAGTCAGTTATCAAGAATGTGATAACAGCACATTTGGAAAGTGGTGAAATGATCAGACAAAGTCAGCATGGATTTGTGAAAGGAAAATCATGTCTGACGAATCTCATAGAATTTTTTGAGGATGTAACTAGTAGAGTGGATAGGGGAGAACCAGTGGATGTGGTATATTTGGATTTTCAGAAGGCTTTTGACAAGATCCCACACAGGAGATTAGTGTGCAAACTTAAAGCACACGGTATTGGGTGTAAGGTATTGGTGTGGGTGGAGAATTGGTTAGCAGACAGGAAGCAAAGAGTGGGAATAAACAGGACCTTTTCAGAATGGCAGGTGGTGACTAGTGGGGTACTGCAAGGCTCAGTGCTGGGACCCCAGTTGTTTACGATATATATTAATGACTTGGATGAGGGAATTAAATGCAGCATCTCCAAATTTGCGGATGACACGAAGCTGGGTGGCAGTGTTAGCTGTGAGGAGGATGCTAAGAGGATGCAGGGCGACTTGGATAGGTTGGGTGAGTGGGCAAATTCATGGCAGATGCAATTTAATGTGGATAAATGTGAAGTTGTCCACTTTGGTGGCAAAAATGGGAAAACGGATTATTATCTGAATGGTGGCCGATTAGGAAAAGGGGAGGTGCAACGAGACCTGGGTGTCATTATACACCAGTCATTGAAAGTGGGCATGCAGGTACAGCAGGCAGTGAAAAAGGCGAATGGTATGCTGGCATTTATAGCGAGAGGATTCGAGTACAGGAGTAGGGAGGTACTACTGCAGTTGTACAAGGCCTTGGTGAGACCACATCTGGAGTATTGTGTGCAGTTTTGGTCCCCTAATCTGAGGAAAGACATCCTTGCCATAGAGGGAGTACAAAGAAGGTTCACCAGATTGATTCCTGGGATGGCAGGACTTTCATATGAAGAAAGACTGGATGAACTGGGCTTGTACTCGTTGGAATTTAGAAGATTGAGGGGGGATCTGATTGAAACGTATAAGATCCTAAAGGGATTGGACAGGCTCGATGCAGGAAGATTGTTCCCGATGTTGGGGAAGTCCAGAACGAGGGGCCACAGTTTGAGGATAGAGGGGAAGCCTTTTAGGACCACAATTAGGAAAAACTTCTTCACACAGAGAGTGGTGAATCTGTGGAATTCTCTGCCACAGGAAACAGTTGAGGCCAGTTCATTGGCTATATTTAAGAGGGAGTTAGATATGGCCCTTGTGGCTACGGGGGTCAGGGGGTATGGAGGGAAGGCTGGGGCGGTGTTCTGAGTTGGATGATCAGCCATGATCATAATAAATGGCGGTGCAGGCTCAAAGGGCCGAATAGCCTACTCCTGCACCTATTTTCTATGTTTTCATCTCCAGTCTTGCCGAAGGGTTTTGGACGGAAACATTGACTGTATTTTTTTGTTCTATAGGTGCTCCCTGGCCTGCTCAGTTCTTTTGTCTGTGTTGATTGGATTTGCAGCAACTGCAGATTTTCTCCTGTTTGTGCCACAATGCTGTACATCAGTGTATCAGCGATGATGTGTCTGGTTACATTGTACTAATCTGAATGGACTGTGGAGCAAAGCCTCCAGAGCAACAAGTCCAGGCTATTGAATCCAACTCTGGTCTTGTGATAAATATGTAACTTTCCTCGAGTCTCTGCATGGCGCGGGGGGGGGGGGGGGGTTGAATAGTGTGTAGCGTGTAGCAACATTCGGGCTGATGGAATTGAGAATGATTTTGACTGTAGATACGTAACCCATGTGTCCACAGTGATCAGTGATGGGACCTCTGTCTGATCAGATTAAAACACACATGGGTGATCAGATTGCTGATAACACAAATGTGGGTGCAGTTGTGGGTGGTGAGGAAGGTTGTCAAACAGACAGAACTGGATGTAGATCAATTGGAATCATGGATGAAGAAATGGGGGGCAGAGTTTAATCTGGACAAGTGTGAGGAGTTTACAGGTCCAATGTTGGAGGAAACTCCACAGTAAATGGCAACACCCTTGGAAGCACTGATATATCTTGATGTGTTTGTCCATAACATACTACAAGTGAAATTGAAAGGAAATAAACTGCTATAAAGATCACAGAGTGAGAGGACTTGGGGGGAAGGGGGTGTCTGTGTAGGGTAATGAAATGGGTGGAAACACGCAGAATTAACAACCACCAACATTGAGCTGTGTTTCTCTTTAAGAGGCTGGACAGATGTTATGATGTAATTAGGTGATTTTTTTTAAACTGTGCTTTGTTTCTGTGTTTGGAGAACAATAAATGAGTCGTTATAGTTGTCCTTAAACATAAAATGCCTCATGCCATTTTATTTGCAAAAACCCACAATAACATACTGGGTACCTGTAGCATTCACACCACAAGAACACCGCAGTGTCAAGCTGCACCCAGAAAGCCTGATCACATTCTCTTCAGCTTCAATGGCATTGCTGACTCTGGGTTTACCATGGTCGAATGCCAGCAGGGTCATAATCAGCAGAAACTCTCACAAAGCAGCTCTGTTTGTATTGTGTGCTTTAGTAGGTCTGTGGGAGATACCCAGAATGTGAAACTATACTAATGGAGAGAGACACACTGACCCAAGTCACAGCTTGATGGGCAGAGGAAAACAGAGAATTTGATGTTGTGTCCTGATGCCTGAACTATGCCCAGTTACAAATGTTGTTCCTCCAAACTGTGTTCAGCTTCACTGTAACAGTGTGACATCAGACATCAACATGAAAACTAAAATAATCTCAGCTGAGGTGTATTTTCTTTCACCTGTTGATCTTCTTTGCAAACATTTTACAGGGCAGAAAAGACTGAATTTCTGTCTGAGAATCTCAAACACAACAGTGTGTTGGTTCTCACGTGTTTGTCAGTTCCCCAACATTCGAATGCTACCAACCATTGAATGTGAAGGATGAGATGGTTGAGAAGACAGCACACCAGTCTTTGCAAGGAGAACCCCAATACGTGGACATGTCCTTGATCTGACCTGATAAATGGCCAGTGTTGATACTGGTGAGCTGACATTCACCGCAAGGGATTCACCAGGCCACTGCACCCGCAGATACACCAGCAAGTTCACACGGGAAGAGGCCATTCACCTGCTCCGTGTGTGGGACGGGATTCATTCAGTCACATGACCTCTTACAACACCAGCAAGTTCACACGAGAAGAGGCCATTCACCTGCTCTGTGCATGGGACGGGATTGATTCAGTCACATGACCTCTTACAACACCAGCAAGTTCACACGGGGAGAGGCCATTCACCTGCTCCCTGTGTGGGGCGGGATTTATTCAGTGACATGAGCTCTTACAACACCAGCCAGTTCACACGGGGAGAGGACATTCACCTGCTCCGTGTGTGGGGCGGGATTTATTCAGTCACATGAGCTCTTACAACACCAGGCAGTTCACACGGGGAGAGGCCATTCACCCGCTCCCTGTGTGGGACAGGATTCATTCAGTCACATGAGTCATTACAACACCAGCCAGTTCACACGGGGAGAGGACATTCACCTGCTCCGTGTGTGGGACAGGATTCATTCAGTCACATGAGCTATTACAACACCAGCCAGTTCACACGGGGAGAGGACATTCACCTGCTCCCTGTGTGGGGTGGGATTCATTCAGTCACATGAGCTCTTACAACACCAGCCAGTTCACACGGGGAGAGGACATTCACCTGCTCCGTGTGTGGGGCGGGATTTATTCAGTGACATGAGCTATTACAATACCAGGCAGTTGACACGGGGAGAGGACATTCACCTGCTCCGTGTGTGGGACAGGATTTATTCAGTGACATGAGCTATTACAACACCAGCCAGTTCACACGGGGAGAGGACATTCACCTGCTCCGTGTGTGGGACAGGATTCATTCAGTCACATGAGCTATTACAACACCAGCCAGTTCACACGGGGAGAGGACATTCACCTGCTCCCTGTGTGGGGCGGGATTTATTCAGTGACATGAGCTATTACAACACCAGGCAGTTCACGCCGGTGAGCAGCTGTACTTGGCTCTGTTGTCTCGGTCTCTCAGTACAGCTTCACACCTGCTCCGAGTGTGGGAGGAGATTCATTCAGTTGACCCACTTTGTGAGGCTCCAGTGAGTTTATAATACATAGAGGACACACTTCGGTCTTGTGTCGGTAAGGAAGTTTATGCAGTCATCCCACCTGCTGAAACACTGGCAACTTCACAGCAGGGAGGAAGTTGAAATAAGCTCCATGTGAACATTTTAATCATCATGGTGACTGAATCTAGTTGGAAGTTCATGTGAGACTGTTAATGTCAGATTCTGCAGATATTGCAGCTGATCACTGAGCATTGGAGGGTTCGTTCTGCTGATGTTAGTTTTAAACAACACTGGTGTTTAATATTGTGGATCTGTGACAAATTAATCAGTTCTATTTCAGATCCTGTGTCTCAGGTGCTTCCCGCCTGTCACACAGCTAATGTACAGTAGACAGGCCACTCAGTTCATCTGGTACCTGCTCATATTCCTGTTGCACAGCAGAGCCTTCAAACCCATCCCTGCTGTTCACCACTCACTCACCCTATAAAATTCAGCTTGCAACTGCTCACCGGTCTGTGAATGAACAGGTTTACTTTGAATTAAATCCCGATCTTTCTGGAAACTGCAGAAGATGAATTCACGAGGGTTTTGTCCCAAATATTCCTCATCCCTCACAGCTCTGGACCAAGGATGAAGTCTTGTGTGCTTAAAATCTTCCTGTCCTGCTCTATTCATTGTTTTGTGTCATTTTCACTGATTTCGAAGGGCTGTGCCTCACCCTGCCGGGCTGTTGCAATACAACACTCTCCTCTAAAGTACGACAGCAGAATGGTGGAGCAGAAACAAGAAGGGTCAGCACAAATGAGGGCTTTGGGGCTCCAGATGTGATGGAGGCTCGAGTTTACGTAGAGTAGAAGGAGGGAATCAGACCAGGAGGATGAGGCTGCAAATGAAAGTTCAGCAACATTTGGAAACTGATTGAAAAAAAAGGTTTATGTTTGCAAGATACTGGAGGGAGTCAGTGGCCCTGGCAGCATCTGTGCAGAGGAATAAATAGTTGATATTATGGGCCAAGACACTTCATCCTATCTAGACTGTTTATTCCTCTGTTTAGCTGCTGCCTGACCTGCTGAGTTCCCACAGTACTTTGTGTGTGTCACTTTACAGTTTATTCCCAGCATCTGCTGAACCTCGAGTTTCATATCTGTATTTCTAAATGAGTGGGACTGTGACAGTTGTCATACAAAATGCTTGTTGACATTGAGTAATAAACAGGAGAAAATCTGCAGATGCTGGAAATCCAAGGAACACACACAAAATGCTGGAGAAACTCTGCAGGCCAGGCAGCATCTGTGGATAAAAGTACAGCTGACGTTTTGGGCCGAGATTCTTCAGCAGGACTGGAGAAAAAACAATGAGGAGTAAATTTTAAAAGGTGGGGGAGGGGAGAGAGAATTCTTAAATTCACACAAAGAAACTCTACATCACTAATACTATCATTGCTACAGCTGGTTTCCAACACATTAAGATATTCTTGTAAAACCTTATTGCTACATTGTTTAGTCTCTCCACCTATTTTGATTATGAATTGCAGCAAATGACCGAGCCAGGACTCAACCGTCTCTCCTTCAGGAACAATTGTATTACCTTCTTTAATCAATATTCGGAACCCTATGAATCCCACACCCCCATTTTCTTAGTCATTCCCCAAACATCTTCAAGTTTAATAGTCCTTCCAATACTTTCACAATATGACCTCCAGTAAATCTTTTTCACAAGCTTCATTACTTTCCTCACCACGGCCTGTGACCTGTTACACTTAATATGATTACGCGGAGAGTGATACTTCCTAACTTTCCGAAATGCCACGTTTCTCTCAGTAACTGCCTCTGCACACTCCTCCGTCCACCATGGTACAGCTTTTCTCCCACTACTGCACTTTTTAAATTGAATCTCTGCCACCACTATTTGATGAATAATGTCACAACGTTTCTTTGCAGAAATCCACATCATCCTCACCATTCAGCCCAGGCAGACGCTCAGCACATAAAACATTCAAACTTCTCCCAATTTGCTTTACCAGAGTTCCACCTCCTGAAAGTGGCCTCATGCCCCCTATATAAATCCAAACCCAAGCTTATAAACATAGGGAAACGATCACTCCCCAATGCTTCATCTCCCATGACATCCCACTACTCACTCCAATGTTCAAAACTAAAGTTAAATTTACAGCATTTTCAGAACTATTATGAACATTAAATCTCGTACCTCTCCCACCATAAAGACTAACAGGATATGAAATATCTGAAACTCTTCTATAAACAAAATATTACCAATCTGAGAACAACCCCACAGTAAATTAACTATGTGTTAAAATCCCCACACCATACAACGCTTAGTGAGCTAGAGCTACGTATACTCTCCAACAAATCAATCGGAAGCTTTCCACAATGGTTATAATAACACACAAACACGAGGAAATCTGCAGATGCTGGAATTTCAAGCAACACGCATAAAAGTTGCTGGTGAACGCAGCAGGCCAGGCAGCATCTCTAGGAAGAGGTACAGTCGATGTTATAATAATATACCACTTTATTGCCCCTACCTGTGGAATCAAATGTGTCTTCAAATGCCTCATACATTCCATTTACATCCACAACTTTATGCCCTCTCCCTCTCTTTAAAAAATACTTGCAACACCACCTCCTCTACCAACTAATCTATCACGCTTAATTACAATATAACACTGGAAGGAAGAACTTAAATGCGATAACAATCAGGTTTCCTGAATACATATAACATCACATAGACTTGATAAATCAGAAATAAACGAAGTTTTGACCATTAGAAATCAGGCTTCTGAAAATCGCCCTTCTGATGCAGGCGGGGCGGGAGGTGCGGAATGTAGTGGGGCGTTTATGATTGGTGAACCAGTGCCCATTCTGATTTGAAAGAGCAAATATTCCAATCACAGGGCTGCCTTATTCACCAATCAGACTGTAGAAGCGCGGAAAATACCGTCTAACCGCCGAAATATACTGAAATTTGCAATACACCGCCAAAAAAGCCTTTGTTGCTGAAATTAAACCACAACAGGTTTGTTTGTCGGCCCCCGTTACTGGAGTCCGACACACTTAAACAAAGTGTAGTTAATATTGCGATGGTGTCTGAGAAATTAGTTCACCGATATCTTTCAATTGATAAACGATTGGAATAAAACCGGTCCTCAGCTGCTGTTCGCGGTCGGTCATTGTGTAAACTCAAGTCAGTTTAGCAAGGGGTCACCCGTCAGAAAGTGGAGCTTTAACAAGTACTCTGAACGACCCGTGACAGTGTTCAGCTCTCGCGTCGGAATGGGGTTAAGAGAAGTATCGAAAATGGGACAAAGCTTAATGAACCCACGGTATTTAAACCAGAAACATTAGCGTCCATGTCAGAGAAATCTGATGACCGAGAGGAAGCGACGGGGAAACGGGTGTGTAACGATTCCGTGTCTGGGCAGTTGGCAGGAATTAACAGAGAAATTGGGATTATACTGAGCAGCGGACAGCAAGTTCTGATTAACGGGGATAAGATTCTGAATGAGCATTTCAACAAAAAATTCCAAATTTACCTCAATTCCATGTCTCAACATCGTGTAACTCTTTTAATGAAACCGTGAGTGGCTCTTAAAAGAGCCTTTGATTTTCCGGTTTGTTTTGTCAGTGAACTTGTCTTCACTTGGAGCTGGTGTACTTGGTCACCGCCTTTGTCCCTTCGGACACGGCGTGCTTGGCCAGCTCCCCGGGCAGCAGCAGCCGCACGGCGGTCTGGATCTCCCGGGAGCTGATGGTGGACCGCTTGTTGTAATGGGCCAGGCGGGAAGCCTCGCCCGCGATGCGCTCGAAAATATCGTTGACGAATGAATTCATGATGCTCATGGCCTTGGAGGAGATGCCGGTGTCGGGGTGAACCTGCTTCATCACTTTGTAGATGTAGATGGCGTAAGTCTCCTTCCTCGACCTCTTGCGCTTCTTGCCAGTCTTGCTCGCTGGTTTGGACAAAGCTTTCTTGGCGCCCTTCTTGGGAGCGGGTTTCGCTGGATCAGGCATTTCCTCGTCGGTTTCAAACACAATAATAAGCAGAAGCTGTTCGGAGCGCGGTTTAAATAGGCAGCGCCCAAAGCGGTATGTTAATGAGGATGGGAATGCTGAGCATTTCCATTGGCTGTTTGGAGAAATGAATCACCAATCGGAACGCTGGGGATGAGAAGCGGCGCCAATGGGCGGGGTTTACCGCTGTCGTTTGATGCGGGAGGAAGTACTGAAGGGCAGAGACAGGCCGGGGTGCGGGCTGAAATTGAAAAGGGAAACGCAAATTTCAAAAGCCGAATGAAAATAAAATCAGATGAAATATTGTAAAATTAAACACTAGGACATTTAGTTCATGACATAGGGCTGCAGGAGAGTGAAGGAGAGATTTGGACATTTCAGTGTAAAGTTTAAATCGAGTTTATTTATGCACAGGTGAAAGGAACAAAGTATTTGTAGCAGCATCACAGACATTGCATCAGAGACACAACACTGACAAGGAACACTGAAATTAAATATGAATTATACCAAAATATTCAAACAGACAGAAGACTATCAGAACAAAATCAAAATAACAAACAGATTATGCCAGCAGTGGGAGAATCATCCCTCTTGTGCTTCTTCATCTCGTCACTCTGGATTCAGTGTCACACAACGCTGCCACTTTGATCTGGCCCATGCCTTCATTAACCAAGTCCAACACTTGCCTTTATTGCATCTTCCTTCTCCTTACACTGGTCATCGGGTTTGTGGGGGTGTGTGCCCCCTTGAACCTCAGGATTAGGTTTGAGGGTAGGGCTGGTGGATGTATATGCGGGGCTGGGAGAGATAATGCTGTGGAGTTTAGTGTGGTGAGATATGTGGGGCTATGGTGGATAGGGTAGTGCAGTGGAGTCAATTTAATCTGGCCCATTCCCTTCATTAACGTGGCCTGACACCACTTGGCTTAATGAACCGGGTGTTGCAAAGGGACACATCGTCAGTAATGCAACCTGGGGTCATTGGGTGTTTTGGGTCTTTAATCATGAGACATCCTCGCCCAGGCAACCCAGCCAGGGTTAATCAGGCCCGCTTGTGTTTATCCCATGGATCAAGGTAATGAGAGGCATGTAATTCTGCATGTTGTGGGTATTTTAAACCTTGTTACTTGGCTTTATTTTGACCATTTGGGGAGTAGAATGTTCTGAGGCCTAGTAATCAGGCTTTACCTCCAAGTAAGGTTCAACTTTCCTACTTTCAATTTAGAATTGTCTTTATTTTGCATCTGTATGCCTGGGATTGCATGGGTTAAATTAACAGTGTTCACTGCAGTACAAATTAGTGATTAGGTCTGTGGAGATTGGTCCATAATTCCAAAATGCAAACATCTCTGAAATCCAGAATTTTTTGTGCTGACATGACATCACAAATGGAGAATTTTACTCAGGATTAAATGGCTTGCCTAATGAAGAGAGTTTCACGGCTCTGGGCCTCTATTCATTGGAACTTCGAAGAAAGAAGGGTTACCAAATTGAAACCTATCAAATAGTGAAAGGGCTTGATTGAGTGGATGTGGAGAGGATTTTTCCTGTGATGGGTGTGTCTAAAACTGGACCACACAGCTTCAAAATAGAGGGGCATCCTTTTAGAATGGAAATG
This sequence comes from Mobula birostris, assembly GCF_030028105.1. Classification (NCBI taxonomy): domain Eukaryota; kingdom Metazoa; phylum Chordata; class Chondrichthyes; order Myliobatiformes; family Myliobatidae; genus Mobula; species Mobula birostris. Next base: position 29,043,176 of record NC_092397.1, read on the forward strand.
AGGACGAATTTCTTCAGCCAGAGAGTGGTGAATCTGTGAATTGTTTTGCAACAGGCAGCTGTGGAGGCCAAATCACTGGGTATAGGCAGAGATTGATAGATTCTTGATTGGTCAGGGCATGAAGGGATACAATGGAAGGCAGGAGATTGGGGCTGAGAGGAAAAATTGATCAGTGATGATGAAATGCCAGAGAAGGCTCAACAGGCAAAATGGTCGAATTCTGCTCCTGTATCTTATGGTCTTATGGACTCACTTAGTGACTAAATCTCTCCCAGAGATCTCAGCTTTGACTCAACCCAGCAACTGAGGCTCCACATTACTTATATAAGGAATACAGAAGTTCTTTGTTCTCTGATTAACAAAACATCTCATTTCCATCCTGAATGCTTGTCACCTCATTCTGAGCAACAGACACAAAATGCTGGAGGAAGTCAGCAGGCCAGGCAGCATCTATGGGAAAGAGTAACGAGTCGATGCTTCGGGCTGAGAATCTTCACCCTGAGATCTGATGAAGTGTCTCGGCCCGAAGTGTCGACTGTTAACTCTTTTTCATAGAGGCTGCCTGTCCTGCTGAGTTCTTCCAGCATTTTGTGTGTGTTGCGTTTGATTTCTAGCATCAGCAGATTCTCTCGTGTTTGTGATTTACACCTCATTCTAAGGGTATTTTCCTCAGATATGGAGTTCTCATTCAGGGGAAAGATCCTCCTTGCCTATTGCCTGTCATATCCTGAAAGAATCTAACAGATTTCCTCGTTTTCTCATGAACAGCAGGGAATACAGACCCAGCGCACTCACTCTCCTCTCATATAACCAACCTTCCATCCCCGGAACCAACCCAGTCAGTGTGGGGAACAGTCACTGCACTCCCTCTATTGCAGGGATATCCTTCCTGAGGAAGTGTGACCAAACCTGGACACGATACTCAAGGTGTGCTCTCACCAGGGCCCTATATAATCCCAGTGAGACCTCTGTACCCTCTTGTACAATCCCCATGGATCACAGGACAAAATACTGTTTGAACATAGAACATAGAATAGTACAGCACAGTACAGGCCCTTCGGCCCACAATGTTGTGCCGACCCTCAAACCCTGCCTCCCATATAAATAGAACATAGAATAGTACAGCACAGTTCAGGCACTCTCATTACTTGTTGTATCTGCATGTAAACTCAAGTGATTTGTTTACAAGGATGCCCAGGTCCCTCTGAACATCCCTGTGTGGAAATGACTCTTACAGTTTGTTCCTGGGAATGGGTGATCACACATTTCCCCACATTCTGTTCCATCTGCCACATCCTCAACCGTTACTCTCCTGTCTACATCCCCCAAACCTTCTCACTACTGACACTGTCCCTCCCGCTCTGCCACAGCAGCAGACATAGTCACTGAGTTATACAGCACAGAAACAGGTCCTTCAGCCCAACACATCCATGCTGACCAAGTGGCCAAACAAAATTATTGTCAGTTGCCTGCATTTGGCCCATGTCCCTGCGAAACTTCCCTCTCCACAGTCCAAGAGATATTGCAACTGTGCCCACCTACACCACCACTCGGGGTAGTTTGTTCCATGTAAACAGCACATTCTGTGTACAAAACCTGCTCCTCAGGGTCCTATTTAAATCTTTCCTCTCTCACTTTATATCTGTAATCTCTCGCTTCCAACTCCATAAACCTGGAGATAACAGATTCACTGTTGACCGTATCTATGACTGCCATTATTTTATCACCTCTCTAATGTCACATACACTCTGGTGAGAAAGGTCCTGGCCTATGCAGCCTCCTGTTAAATCCCTTTTGCACCCTCTCCAGTTTAATGTCACCCTCTGATCCCAGGGCAACTATAACTGTACTCCGTGCTCCGAGAGTAGTTTCCCCGAGGCTGGTAGAGCTGTAATGTGACGTCACAGTCCAGTGCCCGATACTCTGACCGATGAATGCGAGTGTGGCGAACAGCTTCTTCACCGTCCTGCCGACCTGTGTTTACACTCTGAAGGAATTCGATATCTACACCCCGATATCTCTGTTTTACAGCACTCCCAGGGACAGACCATTCCCCACGGCAGTTCTGCCCTGGTTCGTCAATGACAATGGAACATCTCACATTTATCTGTCATTCCTCAAATCAGTGACCTCATTGATCACCGTCCTGTTGTAATGTTAGTTACATTGTTTCACACTCCACGATATCACCAACTTTAGTGACATCGATAAATTTGCTGAGCCGGGCAGTGACGTTATCAGCCCTGACTCAGCTCCCAGGCTTTTCCTCGCAGCGATACACGCGCAGTGCTGGAGGAACTCAGCAGGCCAGGCAGCATCTATGAGAAACTGGAACAGCCAACGTTTCAGGCCGAGACCCTCCATCAGCATCTGCACAATGGTCTTGTGTTTGGTTTTCCTTCGATCCTAAATTACTGGATAACATGACCCATCCTCCAATCCTCTGCCACCACTCCTGCCCGAGAAACGCGCAGAGAGACAGAGGCGGGGAGGGGAGGAGACAGAGTCAGAGTGACGGACAGTGCCGAGAGCGGCCTCTCATCGTCCAGCTCCGCCTTCACTTTAATACACCCGGCAATTTCCAACGGTTTGTCCGAAACACAGAGCTCCAGAGAGAGAGAAAAAAACGCCCTCTAACACCACGTACAGAAGGAGTTCTAGGAATTTACTGGCAGTCGGACTTCATCGGATCAGAATACAGTGTGATTGGCGCAGGATCAATTTCAAATTGCCCGCCAATTTCAGAGCACCCAGCAACGGTGATGGAAGACTTTTTTAAAAATTATTTACCGTTAGTTTTATCACGCATTATACAATTTCAGTTTCATTTAATAAATTTAATATCTAATCCCCTGAGTTAAGATTTAAATGCATAATTACGGAATCGCTTCTCTAAAGGAGTGAACTGATTCCTGTCCGAGACGGATAAAAGAATGAAGATCGATCTTAACGCGTTCAGAGGTTCTGAAGTAATCACCGACTGGAAAGGCAGATTCGCAGGAATATTGCAAACCGAACCGATTAATGTGTTTCAAATGTAACTCAGCTGAATGTATCGATAAAAATAATTAAAAGGTTGTGGATACGGCTCCGTCTGTGAGGCGGTGGGTGGCTCTTAGAAGAGCCTTTGTTTTGTGCTCGGGAGGAGGTGGGAGTTTTTCAGCCGCCGAAGCCATAGAGAGTGCGGCCCTGGCGTTTCAGAGCGTACACCACATCCATGGCAGTCACCGTCTTGCGCTTGGCGTGTTCAGTGTAGGTGACCGCATCCCGGATCACATTCTCCAGGAAAACCTTCAGCACCCCGCGGGTCTCCTCGTAGATCAGACCCGAGATCCGCTTGACGCCGCCACGGCGAGCCAGACGGCGGATGGCCGGTTTGGTGATGCCCTGGATGTTATCACGGAGCACTTTACGGTGCCGTTTGGCTCCGCCTTTGCCCAGTCCTTTGCCTCCTTTCCCTCTGCCAGACATGATGCTGCTTCACTCAGGTCGCTGCTCACTGACAAACTGCCTGTTGCTGTCTCCTTTTATACACAGCGCCCCGACCTGCCCGAGAAACGCGCAGAGAGACAGAGGCGGGGAGGGGAGGAGACAGAGTCAGAGTGACGGACAGAGCCGAGAGCGGCCTCTCATCGTCCAGCTCCACCTTCACTTTACCACAACCGCCAATTTCCAACGATTCATCCGACACAAAGCGCTCCAGCGAAAAACAAAACTCCCTCACACACAGTCTGAAAAGAACGAGAGCCAATGTCAGGCTAATAAACATGGTGGGACTGATGGGCTGAAATGAGTTTATTTCAACACTAGGAGTACTATGTTATCGGACGGACAGGGCTGGCAGCTCAACATTCCTGGGTTTCATTGTTTTACATGTGAGTGGGAGGTTAAAAATGCAGAGGTTACCTCACTGGGAATGTCACAGCAAACTGGAAGGTTCATTTACAGAGGCAATCTGCAGTTACACTGTTGGGGTGTTTGTATTGGCCCCGCAACAACCAGTGGGGGGACATTATCTTCTCTAGATTAACTGGAACTTTCTTAATTCTTAAATGCGCCAGATTTCTTCAGTGAATCTGAGAGGTGTTTGAAACATTATGTACAGGGCCCAACCAGAGGTGAGAACAGTTGGGAATGAGCCAGGCCAGGTGACAGTTGAGGGTCAGTGAACATTTGGGAACAGTGATCACAAGTTTCTTTTTTCTTAGTTACAAGTAAAAATAAAAGTAGATCTTGTATGAAGGTACTAATTTGCAGGAGGACAAGTCAGGACGGAGGAAGACAGGAGCCAAAGGACATTGATTGGGAGCAGCCACTGTCAGACAAGTCCACATCTGATGTGTGGGAGTTGTTTAAAGACCAGCAACTCTGAGTTCAGGATCAGCATGTTCCGGTGAGGAGTGAGGAGAAGGATGGTAAGTAAGGGATTTTTAGACAAGCGGAGAGATCCTAAATTTAGTCAAAAGGTTATGGAAAGTTTGTGAAGCTAAAGTCAGACTGGGTACCTTTGGAATATAAAGGTAGCAGGGAAATGCTAAAGCAGGTGATAGGAAAGGCCAAAAGGGGCCACAAACTGTCCTTGTAATGTAGGACCAAAGATGATCCCAAGGCCTTGTGATTTGTATTAATAAGACGAGGATAACCAGAGAATAGAAATGTCGACTCAAGATTAAAGGAGGAATGATGTGGTTGAAGTCAGATCAAGTGGCTGAGGTACTAAATGAGTATGTTGTGTCAGTATTTACTGAAGTGAAGGAATTGAATGGCAATGAAAACAGAATGAGGCATGCGAATGTGCAGAGACATTTTGAGATTAAGGAGCAGGTTGTGCTGGGACGTCTGAAAAGCAATAAGATGGCTAAGACTCCAGGGCCTGAAGGCAAATATCCTACAACAGTGAAAGAAACAAGTGAGCAGATTGCCGGTGATTTGACAAGGATCTATGTGTCCTCGATCACAACATGTGAGGTCCCACAGGACTAGAGTGTCAGAAATATTGCAGCTTTGATCAAGAAGGGAAATAACAAGAATCCAGGAACCTATAGGCAAGGCAGCCTCATTTCAGTGGTAGAGAAGCTACTGGGGAGGATATTGAGGCACAGGATTTATGCACATTCGGAAAGGCATGGCCTGCTTAGGGACAATCAACATGGTTTTGTGTGGGCAGATCACGCTTGATAAAATTGATTGAGGTTTCTCAGGAAGTGACACAGGCTAAGATATAGGAGCAGAATTCAACCATTTGGCCCGTCGTCTGCTCCGACATTTCATTGTGGCTGATCCATTTTTCCTTTCAGCCCCAGTCTCCTGCCTTTCCCCTGTATCCCTTCATACTCTGACCAATCAAGAATCTATCAACCTCTGCCTTAAATATACATAAAGTCCTGGCTTAACAGCTCCCTGTGGCAATGAATTCCACAGATGAACCACTCTCTGGCTAAAGAAATTCCTCATCTCCACATTCTACAAGGATGCTCCTCTATTCCGAGGCTGTGTCTTGATATTAGCCACTCCCATCTTCTGCACATCCACTTTATCACTGCCTTTCACCATTCGATAGGTTTCAATTGGGCCACCCCTCATTGTTCAAAAATTCCAGTGAATACAGGCCCAGAGCCATCAAACACTCTTCATACGACAAGATGTTTCATCCTGGAATCAATCTGGAGAACCTCCTTTGAAACCCATCGAGTTTCAGCTCATCCTTCCTAAGATGAAGAGCCCAAAACTGCTCACAATACTCCAGTGAGACCTCCACAGTACTTAATAAAGTCTGATCATTATTATGATTGGCGCAGATATTGTGAGACGAAGGGCAGGTTGCCATCTGTTCCATATTGTGTACTGATGAATATGTTTGATCTAACAGTAATTGCAGGGACATGGTTACAGAGACTGGGACTTCGACATTCCACTATATTCAATGTTCCACACTGAATTGGCAAAATGTAAGTTATTAGGTTTTATTGTTTTGCAATGGATTTAATTTGGCTTTTTTGACACTGATCAACAGAAAAGACTATGGTGTCAAAGTGAAAACAGATCTAAATTAATTGTAAATATGAAACAAAATAATTCATTGCCTTAGTATTTACCTCCTTCAAATCCGTAATTAGTTGATGCACCTTTGGCAGTATTTACAGTTGAGTCTGTGTCGATAGGTGTCTATCAGCTTTGCACATCTGAACACTGCAATTTTTCCACATTCTTCTTTACAAAACTGCAGAAGCTCTGTCAGAATGCATGGGTTAGTGAGCGAACACTTCTTTTCAAGTCCAGCCACAAATTCTCAATTGGATTGAGGTCTGAACTCTCACAAAGCCACTCCAGGACATTAACTTTGTTGTTTTAAGGCATTCCTTTGCAGCTTTGGTTTTATGCTTGTGGTCATTGTCATGCTGGAAAATTAATTTTCTCCTAAGTCGCAGTTCTCTTGAAGACTGAATTTGGTTTTCCTCCAGGATTTCCCTGTATTTTGCTGCATTCATTTCACCCTCTACTTTTATGTGCCTTTCAGGGCCTGCTGCAGTGAAGCATACCCACAGGATGATGCAGCCTCCACCACACTTCACGGTAGGGATGGTGTGTTTTTGATGTTGTGCGGTGTTTGGCTTACTCCAAACTTAGTGTTTGTGATGGTCAAAAGGTTCAATTTTGTTTTCATCAGACCATAGAATCTTCTTCCAACTAACTTCAGAGTCCCCAACAATTCTGGGAAACTCCAGGGAAGATTTCATCAGAGCATTTTTCAACAGTGGCTTTTTCTCTGCCACTCTCCCGTAAAGCTGCGACTGGTGAAACACCCGGGCAACAGTTGATGTATGCACAATCTCTCCCACCACTGAAGCTTGTACCTCCTCTAGAGTTATCATAGGTCTCTTGGTGGCCTCCCTCACTGGCCCCTTCTTGCATGGCCACTCAGTTTTTGAGGATAGTCTGCTCTTGGTAGATTTACAGCTGTGCCATATTCTTCCCACTTCTGGATGAGTGACTCTACTATACTCCAAGGGCATTCAGTGACTTGGAAATGTTCTTGTATCCATCTCCTGGCTTGTGTTTGTCAATTACCTGTTTGCAGAGCAGCTCAGAGTGTTGATTTGTCTTCACGGTGTAGTTTCTCCCAGGATACTGACTCACCAGCAATTCAACCTTCTACTTACAGGGGTACTATTACTACAATCAATTGAAACACCTTGACTGCACACGGTCATCTCCATTTAACTGATCATGTAACTTCAAAAACTAATTGGCTGCACCAGAGATGATTTGGTGTGTCATATTAAAGGGGGTGAATACTTAAACAGACAATTATTTTGTGTTTTTGATTTGTAATTAGTTGAGAGCATTTTGTAGAGATTTGTTTTCCCTTTGACACAAAAGATTCTTCTTCCATTGATTGGTTTCAAAAAAAGCCAAATTCAATCCACTGAGATTCAATGCTGTAAATTTTCATAGGAACTTTATATGTAGGGACAATGATGGTGAAAGGGGGAGGGAAAGACAACATTGGTAGGAGTGGCCTCAAGATCCTGAGGTGTGGTCAAAGGCATTCAAGGAAATATTAAATCAAAGAACATACAAAGAGGCGCTGGTGGTGCACAAGAGAATCAGAGATTTTCTAGGAACCAGTGAAAAGCTAAAAGTAACAAGGAACACGCAGAGAAGTTAACTCAATAATTTGCATTAGTGCTCACAGTGGGACACAGCAAACATCGCACAGATATCTAACGGTGACATTTCAACATTGTGTCATAATGTATAACAATTGGCATCACAAGGGAGAAACTAATGGGGCTAAAAGCAAACATTACCAGGTCCCAACGACCTGCACTGGAGGGTTTCACAGGAAGTCTGGAGAGAAAGTAGAGACATTGAAGTCTGTCAAAACTCACTGTTACAGAAAGGTCCCAGTGGAGTTGAAAACCATTGCTGAAGAAGGGTGGAAGATAAAAAGCAGGTAACTGTAGTCCTGTTAACTTCACTTCAGGTACTGGAGTTGATAATCTATCAAGAAATAACAAATCATTTGGAAAAGTTTAATGTCTACAGTCAGGTTCACACAGATTCCACGATGACCAAAGTTCCCATCTGAGCTCGTGGTCTGTAACCCCCTCACCACCACATTATGAAGAAGGTTATCCTCCTCCTTGTCCCATTTCTCTGCATTTGGCCCAGATACTTCAAAACCTTTCCTTTCCATCTACCTGTCCAAGTGCCTTTTTAATGTACCTGACTCAACCACTCCCCCTAGCAGCTCTTTCCATTTCCAGCTTCCAGGTCTCTCATGATTTTATACACCTCTGCAATATCAGCACTCATTCTCCAACATTACAGGGAAAATTATCCGAAACACCTTTCCACAAATCCTTTGAGATCCAGTAACATCCCCGTAAATCTCCCCTGTACTCTTTCCAGCTTAATGGTGTCTGTCATACAGCAGGGTCACAGAAACTAAACACTATTTGCGAAATGTGGCCAAACCAACGTGTTGTACAACTGCAACATCTCATCCCAGTTTCTATATTCGGTGCCCTGACTGAAGGCCAGTGTTCCAAAAGCCTCTTCACCACCCTGTCCATCTGGAACCTGGTCTTGGACCCTGTAACCTGGGTTGTTGAATGTTAAGTCATGTTTGACTAACATACCAGAGATTTGAGACTTTACAGGGGAAGTTGGAGAAGTGGTGTTTTTGGATTTTCGGGAGCCATTTGCCAAGGTGCCACATGTAAGGCTGGTGCACAAGACCAGAGCTCAGTACTGGGAAGGAAGTGTGTTAATACTGACTGAAGACTGGTCATCATACTGAGACAGAATAACAGGTCTGTTTCAGACTGGGATGATATAACTAGTGGAGTGTCCCAGCGACCAGTTCTGGATTGTCAATGATTTATTATTGATATTAATGACCCGGAGGAGCGGCAGAGAGTGAGGAATCCACGGTGGCAATGACAGGGAATGTGGTGGGGGACATGTTGTGATTGGACATTTCATCTCTTCAATGGGACATGGGGAAGCTGGTGAGTAGAATACTTGGTAAATGGAGTTTAATGTGGTGAAGTGTGATGACATGTAGAATGGTAGGAGGAATCAAAAGTCAGACTATGATTTATGTGGAGATAAATTGTAAATGAGAGAAATAGAGAGGGGTCGAGGTGCTGAACTACACAACAAAACAGAGACGGGAGCAGTGAGTGGTTCATAAAACCATATATGACCAAGGTTCAGAGGTGAATGGTTCATTGACATTTACTGACGGGGTGTTGGTGCAGAGAAACAGAGAAGTGTTGTTACTGTGACAGACAAGTGCACAATGATGGATTTTGGGAAGTTAAAGCAGGTCAGGACGTACCCAGTGAATGGAGGGTCCTGAGGAGTGTTGATGAAAGAGAAACCTGGGGCACAGGTAAGCAATTCCCTGCAAGTGCCAAGACAGGTAGACAAGGTGGTGAAGAAGGAGCACGACATGCTTGTCTTCATCAGCAAAGGCTCTGAGAGGAGTTGGGACATCACATTACAGTTGTACAAATCAATAATGACACCACACCAGGAGTACCCTGTGCAGTTCTGGTCACATGAGAGGAAGGATGTGATTAAGCTGGAAAGGTGCAGAAACGATTCACAGGAATGTTACCTGGACTGGGGGCTTGAGTTACAAGGAAAGATCAGACTGACTGAGACTGTTTTCCCTGGAGTGAAGGAGACTGAGGGGAGACCTGACAGAAGATTATAAAACTATGAGAGATGTAGACAAGGTAAACAGGCAGGATCATTTTGCCAGGGTAGGAATATCAAATATGAGAAGGCGCAGCTTTAAAATGCCAGGGTGAGAATTTAAAGGTGGACGTTAGGACAGGTAAGATTTCTAATTCCGTACAGAGTGTGGTGAGGGCCGGGTATGGGCTGCCATGGGGAGTGGTGGAAGCAGATATGATAATGACATTTAACAGGGTTTTAGACAAGCCCATGAATATTCAGAGAATTGAAGCACATGAATTATAAGCAGGCAGAAGAGGTTTGTTTCATTTGACATCATGTTCAGCACAGACATCATGGGAAGAAGGGTCTGTTCCTGTGCTGTACTGTTCTGTGTTCTCAGTGAGCCTCAGTGACAGGGGGAGTCTTTAGCCGGGGTCACAGACAGGTGTATCTGTGGTAAGGAGAGAGACTGCACAGTGGTGCATTACCTCCCTGGTACCAGGGTCGAGGATGGAAATGAACAAGTACAGGCCATTCTGAAAGGGCAGGGTGAGCAGCCAGAGGTAGTGGTCCATATTGGCACGAACAAAAGAGAAAAGTCCTGCAAGGAGAGCTCAGGGAGTTGGGGAAAAAGTTAAGTGGAAACTCTGTGGTCGGGGGGGGGGGGGTGGAAATCCCAGTGCCACCTGCTAGCGAGGGAAGAAATACAAAGGTGGTACCGTTATATGTGTGGCTCACGAGCTGGTGCAGGATGGAGGGTTTTAGTTACATGGATCATTGGGCTCTCCTTCAGGACAGGTGATGGGAAGAGTAAGAGGTCAGTAACTGGCAGTGATGGATGTGGATTAACACAGAAAGTAACTCCAAATGGATAAATTAGTGTCTCAGCAGCATTACAAGTGCACACATCTACAAATATCAGAAGAGAAGCAAGAGAAAGAATAAAAAGTAAGTTACCTCCAACAGTCTAACGTGGTGGGGGGGGGGGGGGGTCATCACTTCCCCGGCTATAGGTTGACTCACTATTGATCCTGATGGCCCAGTGTAAGAATGACTTCATACAGCGCACCTTGGAGCAGCAGAGTTGTCTTAGTCTGTTACTGAAGGTGCTCCTCTGTTCAGCCAAGGTGGCCTGCAGAGGGTGAGAAACATTGTCCAGAATTGCCAGGATTTTCCGTAGGGTCCTTTCTGCTACCACGGCCTCCAGTGTGTCCAGTTTGACTCCTATAAGAGCCAGCCTTTCCAATCAGTTTATTGAGTCGGATAGCATCACCCGTGTTGGTGCCATTGGCCCAGTCCACACACTGATCATGCAGAATGTCACAAGGTCAAGGTCATCCCAGAGGCTCATCCAGTAAGACAATCTGGATAGAAATCAGGAATAGGAAAAGTGCAATCACTATGATAGGGTTATACTGTAGGCCTCCCAATAGCCAGTAAGAGACAGAAACAGATATATTAGCAGGTTATGGGATGATGTAAAAATCAACAGAGTAGATTTGGTGAGTGAATATCTCCTCAGAGTAACTGGGATTCTCTTACACCCTGAGGCTTGGATGGAGCATTAAGGTTTCCTGAAACAATATGTCGTCCACCAGGGAGGGGGACATTCTTGACTTCACCTTGGGAAATATGGGACTCAGCGGAGTGGTGGCAGGAACAACCAGTGTTCAAAGAGGAATTAGACAGGTCCTTCAGGAGAAATGACCTGCAGTGCTGTGGGGACAGAGTGGGGAATGGGACCGTGGAAATGTTGTAGCAGGAGTTGGTATTAACTTGACGGGTCAAATAGTCTCGACGATCACAGAATGATTCTCTGCCCAATAATAGTCTGAAAAAATCATTCTGGTCGCCAGTGAATCTTCCAAGCTCCAGGATGGACAAGATCAATTGTGTAATAAGGACACACTTCTGTCGAAACACTGACACTGTATACCAAGCACACTGAGCTGCCAGAGCACAGCACCGGCCAGTGAGGACACAGACCAGTACAACACCCGGCTCTCTACTACAAAGTTCAAAGCTGAAAGTAAATGTATTATCAAAATACATTTCTGTCACCATATGCAACCCTGAGATTAGTTTTCTTGTGGGCATACTGCTGGTTTGTTAGAGCGGTCGGGGAGGGTTTAAACTAATTTTGCAGGGGCGTGGGAACAGGCGTGAAAGGATGCAAGATAGGACAGATGGTAAAAAAGCAAAGATAGCATGCAGTCAGGAAGGGCAGGCAGATGATAGGACATAAATGCAGCCAGCAGGGTGAGTATCAGTGCATGAGGGATGCAGAAACAATTATGGTAGCAAATACAGTACTCAAACTGTTATATCTCAATACCCAGAGTCTACTAAATAAGGTGGATAATCTTATTGCCCTGTTATGGATTGTCATGTTTAATGTTGTGACCATCACTGAATCACGGCTGAAGCATGTTTGTAGTTGGGAGCTAAGTGCCCAAGGTTACACGTGTCAGAGGGACAGGAAGGTGGGCAATGGGGATGGCGTGGCTCTGCTGGTAAAGAATGGTAACAAATCGGTAGAAAGATGTGACAAAGGAAGCATGTGTGTGAGGCCGGTGTTCTGTACTCGGTGTCAGATGTGGGAAGTTCTGGAGTCTCCCAGCCTCCTGGACGGGAATATCCGCACCCGGTGTGTCGAGCTGCGGCTCCCAAGGGATTGCGTTAGGGAACGGGAGTTGCAGCTCGTTGACCTTCGTCTGGTCAGGGAGAGCGAGGAGGTGATTGAAGGGAGTCATAGGCAGGTGGTCGAACCGGGACCACAGGAGACAGACAACTGGTTAACAGTCAGGAGAGGGAAGGGGAAGAGTCAGGTACCAGAGAGTACCCCTGTGGCTGTCCCCCTGTACAATAAGTACTCCTGTTTGAGTACTGTTGGGGGGGGGGGGGGTTGGGGGGGAGGAACAGCCTACCTGGGGGAAGCAACAGCAGCCAAGCCTCTGGCACAGAGTCCGGCCCTGTGGCTCAGAAGGGCAGAGAAAGGAAGAGAAAGGCCGTACTGATCGGGGACTCTTTAGTTAGGCGACTCTGTGGATGCAGGAAAGAAACACGGATGGTAGTTTACCTCCCAGATGCCAGGGTCCGGGATGTTTCAGATCACGTCCAAAATATCCTGCAGTGGATTGGAGAACAGCCAGAGGTCGTGGTACATATTGCTACCATTGACATAGGTAGGAAAAGGGAGGAGGTCCTGAAAAAGGACTACAGGGAGTTAGGAAGGAAGTTGAGAAGCAGGAGAGCAAAGGTAGTAATCTCAGGATTACTGCCTGTGCCACGGGAAAGTGAGTATAGGAATAGAATTGAGGTGGAGGATAAATGCGTGGCTGAGGGATTAAAGCAGGGGGCAGGGATTCAGATTTCTGGATCACTGGGACCTCTTTTGGGGCAGATGTGACCTGTACAAAAAGGACGAGTTGCACTTGAATCCCACGGGGAGCAATATCTTGGTGGGGAGGTTTGCTATTGGGGAGAGTTTAAACTAGAACTGTTGGGAGGTGGGAACCAAACTGAAGAGACTGGGGAAGAGGCGGTTGGCTCACAAATAGAGAAAGCTTGGAGACGGTGTGTGAGGGAGGACAGGCAAGTGATAGAGAAGGTACGTGCTCAGACCAATGGTTTGAGATGTGTCTATTTTAACGCAGGGAGTATTGTGAACAAAGCAGATGAGCTTAGAGCATGTATCACTACTTGGAGCTATGGTGTGGTGGCCATTACAGAGACTTGGATGGCTCAGGGACAGGAATGGTTACTTCAAGTGCCAGGTTTTAGATATTTCAGAAAGGACAGGGAGGGAGGCCAAAGGGGTGGGGGCGTGGCACTGTTGATCAGAGATAGTGTCATGGCTGCAGAAAAGGTGGACGTCATGGGGGGATTGTCTACGGAGTCTCTGTGGGTGGAGGTTAGGAACAGTAAGGGGTCAATTACTCTACTGTGTGTTTTTCATAGTCCACCCAACAGTAACAGGGATATCGAGGAGCAGATAGGGAAACAGATAAGAATAAGAGTCATAGTGGTGGGAGATTTTAATTTCACAAATATCGATTGGCGTTTAGATAGGGTGGAGTTTGTTAGGTGTGTTCAGGAAGGTTTCTTGACACAATATGTAGATAAGCCTACAAGAGGAGAGACTGTACTTGATTTGGTATTGGGAAATGAACCTGGTCAGGTGTCAGTCCTCTCAGTGGGACAGCATTTTGGAGATAGTGATCATAATTCTATCTTCTTTGCAATAGCATTGGAGAGAGCTAGGAACAGACAAGTTAGAAAAGCGATTAATTGGAGTAAGGGGAATTATGAGGCTATCAGGCAGGAACTTGGAAGCTTAAATTGGGAACTGATGTTCTCAAGGAAAGGTACGGGAGAAATGTGGCAAATGTTCAGGGAATATTTCTGTTGTCATGTGTGTCGCCAAGCAGAGCTACCGGACGGATGATGCTAATGAGAGAGATAATGGAAGACAATGGAGAAACATATTGACAGACCATTTGCTTTGAACCTGAATAGTTTGAAGTTTGATGTACAGGTGATACCCCAGCAGGGGGATAAAAAGAGGCACGAGAAACGCCACGAGACCCTGGAAAGGGCAGTGTGCCCCCACAAGTTGGTGGAGTTTGGAGGACCGGTTTGCGGGAATTGATCAGATGCTCTCAGGGTGTGTGTCCGCCCTTGCCTGAGTGCCGGGTTCACTGCGGAAGAACGATCGTATCCGGAACAGAGTGGCCACAGTCAGTGACCACAGCGGGATCAGAAGATATCAAAAGATCTGCCCGAAACCAACTGCATCTCTATATATCTCTCTCCCTCCCTCCCTCCAACGGTACAACAACAGTGATTACTTCGAACTGCACTAAACTGAACTGAACTCTGCTTAAGACTGATCATTTTACCCCTAGACTACGATAGAGCTTGGTTGATTCCTATTACCCTATTTCTGTGTATATGTGGGTATTATCATTGCGAACTTGTTACATTTATATCCTTGCAATTAGTGTACTGTATTACTTATTTCCTTAATAAAAATTTAATAGTTCCTAGTAATCACAGACTCCAACAAGCGTTCCATTTCTGCTGGTTTAGCAACCCAGTTATGGGGTACGTAACAGTGTGGAGTTCTGCATAGGTATGTTCCAATCAAGGCTGCAGTAAATCTAGACAAGAAGAAAAGAAAAGCTTACAAAAGGTTCAGAGGGTGAGGTAATGTCAGAGATCTAGAAGATTGTCAGGCTAACAAGAAGGAGCTTAAGAAGGAAATTAGGAGAGCCAGAAGGGGCCATGAGAAGGCCTTGGCGGGCAGGATTAAGGAAAGCCCCAAGGCATTCTACGAGTATGTGAAGAGCAAGAGGATACGACTTGAAAGGATAAAACCTATCAAGTGTGACAGTGGGAAAGTGTGTATGGAACCAGAGGAAATAGCAGAGGTACTTAATGAATACTTTACTTCAATATTCACTACAGAAAAGGATCTTGATGATTTTAGTGATGACTTGCAGCAGACTGAAAAGCTTGAGCATGTAGATATTAAGAAAGTGGATGTGCTGGAGCTTTTGGAAAGCATCAGGTTGGATAAGTCGCCGGGACAGGATGAGATGTACCTAGGATACTGCGGGAGGCGAGGGAGGAGATTGCTGAGCCTCTGGCGATGATCTTTGCATCATCAATGGGGACAGGAGAGGTTCCGGAGGATTGCGGATGTTGTTCCCTCATTCAAGAAAGGGAGTAGAGATAGCCCAGGAAATTATTAACCAGTGAGTCTTACTTCAGTGGTTGGTAAGCTGATGGAGAAGATCCTGAGAGGCAGGATTTATGAGCATTTGGAGAGGTATAATATGATTAGGAATAGTCAGCATGGCTTTGTCAAGGGCAGGTCGTGCCTTACGAGCCTGATTGAATTTTTTGAGGATGTGACTAAACATATTCATGAAGGGAGAGCAGTAGATGTAGTGCAAATGGATTTCAGCAAGGCATTTGATAAGGTACCTCATGCAAGGCTTATTGGGAAAGTTAGGAGGCATGGGATCCAAGGGGACAATGTTTTGCGGATCCAGAACTGGCTTGCCCACAGAAGGCAAAGAGTGGTTGTAGACGGGTCATATTCTGCATGGAGGTCGGTGAGCAGTGGTGTGCCTCAGGGATCTGTTCTGGGACCCTTACTTTTCGTGATTTTTATAAATGACCTGGATGAGGAAGTGAAGGGATGGGTTAGTAAGTTTGCTGATGACACAAAGGTTGGGGGTGTTGTGAATAGTGTGGAGTGCTGTCAGAGGTTACAGCGGGACATTGATAGGATGCAAAACTGGGCTGAGAAGTGGCAGATGGAGTTCAACCCAGATAAGTGTGAAGTGGTTCACTTTGGTAGGTCAAATATGATGAGAGTATATAGTATTAATGGTAAGACCCTTGGCATTGTGGAGGACCAGAGGGATCTTGGGGTCAGAGTCCATAGGACACTCAAAGCAGCTACGCAGGTTGACTCTGTGGTTCAGGTGGCATACGGTGCATTGGCCTTCATCAATCCTGGAATTGAACTGAGGAGCCAACAGGTAATGTTGCAGCTATATAGGACCTTGGTCAGATGCCACTTGGAGTACTGCGCTCGGTTCTGGTCGCCTCGCTACAGGAAGGATGTGGAAACCACATAAAGGGTGCAGAGGAGATTTATAAGGATGATACCTGGATTGGGGAGCATGCCTTATGAGAATAGGTTGAGTGAACTCGGCCTTTTCTCCTTGGAGCGACGGGGGATGACAGGTGATCTGATAGAGGTGTATAAGATGATGCGAGGCATTAACTGTGTAGATAGTCAGAGGCTTTTTCCCAGGGCTGAAATGGCTGCCACAAGAGGGCACAGGTTCAAGGTGCTTGGGAGTAGGTACAGAGGAGATGTCAGGGTAAGTTTTTTTTACACAGAGAATGGTGAGTGCGTGGAATGGGCTGCCAGCAATGGTGGTAGAGGCCGATACGATAGGGTCTTTTGAGAGACTTTTGGATAGGTACATGGAGCTTAGAAAAATAGAGGGCTATGGGTAACCGTAGTAATTTCAAAGGTAGCTACATGTTTGGCACAACTTTGTGGGCTGAAGGGCCTGTATTGTGCTGTAGGTTTTCTATATTTCCTCTCTCCCCAGAGGGAGACTGCAATCTGGAACACACTGCCTGAGGGGGTGGTGCAGGCTGGTATTTAAGGACCATCTGGATGAGCATTTGAATCACGAAGGCAGGGTAGGAGACAGACCAAGTGCTGAGTTAGTGGGGACAGATTCTCAATGGTCGGTATAGACACGCAGAAACCACTGACTGTGAAAGTGCAGAGGGAATCTGGAACACAGAACTTCAGGGTGGACTCAGCTAAAACATTCAGAACCCAGTACGATGGATTTTTGTTGGACAAAGGTACTAATGGCCACATACTGAACCAACCCCCTCAAAAGGTGACCAAAATGCTGCCATTCCCTGTGCACCAGTAACAATACTTTTGTCTGGGAATTTGGTGAAGTATTCTGGGTGATATTAGGAGATATGTCTGACACCTTGGTCACAGTGGGAGGGTGCAAATATTTTCTCAGAGGGTAAGGGGTTCAGTGGAACAAGCTCACAGCTGAGAATGAAGGTGACAAACCCCACTGCAGTGGAGGACTGCTGTGGTCAGGGTTGTACAGGATAGAAACAGACCCTGCGGCCCATCACATTTATGTTCCCCATCATGCACAGCTGTACTAATCCCACTTTCCTGCATTAGTTTCATATCCCTCTGGGCCTTGCTCACTGAAGCCCCTGTGCATGTGCTTCTGATATTGTTACACAGTTCCCTGTATGTGGCATCACAGGCAGACAGGATTGTGTGTTCTACTTGCCTTGTCAGCCAAAGAACTGCCTTCTCATTGGAGTCGGACAAAACTGTTTAAAGACAGATTCAAAGGGGATCTGAGGAGTAAATATTTCACACAGAGAATAGCTGGCATCTGGAATTAACTCCCAAAATAGAGTCACTGGTCTATACAGAAATGAAACAGTCCCTTCAGTACAACTCATCCCCGCCGACCAAGTTGTCGACCTGAACTCGGCCCATCTGCCTGCATTAGGCCCGTATCCCTCTCAACCTTTCCCATCCATGTGACTGTGCAAATATGTTTTAAATATTGTACCTGAGGCAGAGAGCCGGTGCAGTGAGGCGCTGACAGACACTCACTGTTCCGCGGGCAGGAAGAGGAGAGGCGGATCCCACAGCGGAGCCGAAACCCCAACAAGCAGAGACCGACTCCACCATCTCGGACTTCCCGCACTGGACCGTTTCCACGGAAACGTCGACGGTGACTGTAGGGCTTTGTGACGTCAGCGCGCCACGGGTCAACAATCGCATGGAGTCACGTGACAGTAACCCGACAACCGGGGAGGCGGGGCAGAGGGAGCTGTCAATCAGCAGAGCGGCTGAAAAACTTGTCACCATTGTGAACAGAATGGGGAGAGCGGGAGATTTCCTGGGACGCTGACCCACTCCCCCATTCCCTGGAATTGAGTGTGTTATACACAGTAACATTCATATTATAATTTAGCTCTTCGATCTTATAAATATGTCATGTTTGTATTTTGTATATTTTTGTGTGGATAATCTTTTATAATTTGGGATGAAGGATGTTGGAACTAGATCACTGGAAAAAAACGTCACGGAAAAATATTGTCAAAGCCAAAATATTAATCCAAAGTAAGTTGTTATCACACTTCGCATAAGGCACCATATAGTTCAAAGATCAAATTAAAATTTATTCTCACAGTACATACGTGTCACCACAGATAGCCAGAGATTCTTTTTCAGCGGGCATGCTTAGCAAATCTATAGAACAGTAACCGTGAACTGTAAATATGAGGAACTATAAACTGTAAACAAATTGTGTAAATGCAGAAAAATGAATAGCAATAAATAACAAGCATGAAATAACGATATAACAGTCCTGACATGAGTGTATCTATCCCCTTTTGTTCAGGACACTGATGATTGAGGGGTAGTAACTGTTCTTGAAGCTGGTGGGGCGAGTCCTGAGGTACTTGTACCTTCTACCTGATGGCAGCAGTGAGAAAAGAGCATTGCCTGGGTGGTGAGGATCTTTGCTGATGGACGCTGCTTTCCTCCGGCAATGTTTCATGTAGATGTTTCTCAGTGGTTGTGAGGATTTTACCCGTGATATACCGGGCCGAATCCGCTACCTTTTGTAGGATTTCCCACTCAAAGGCATTGGTGTTCCTATACCATGCCGTAATGCAGCCAGTCAGCACACATTCTGCCACACATTTATAGAAGTTTGGCAAAGTTTTCGATGACCGGCTGAATCTCTGAGTGCCCTGAGAAAGCAGAGGTGCAGTCGGGACTTCTTCACAATAATATTTATATGATGGGCTCAGGACAGGTCCTCAGAGAGTGACACACAGAAATTCAAAGTTATCGACCCTTTCCGCCTCTAATCGTCCTTTGATTACTGGCTCATGGACCTCTGGGTTTCCCCTCCTAAAGTCACAATCAGTCCCTTGGTCTCATCCACATTGAGTGAGAGGTTGTTGATATTACACAACTCAGCGAAGTTTTCAGAGTCCCTCCTGTATGCCGATTAATCACCCTCTTTGATACAGCCCACAACAGTTGTGTCATCAGTAAACTTGTAAATGGTGTTGGAAGTGTACTTGGCCACACATTCATACTGTCGGAGTAAAGTGAGTGGGGGGGGGGGGGTGCGGGGAGCTAAGCACACTCTGGGTGGGACTCCTGTGCTGCGGAGGAGATGTTTCTTGTCAATCCAAACTGACTGGGTTTTGCAACTGAGGAAATCCAGGATCCAATTGCACAAGGGGGTATTGAGGCCCAGGACTGGGAGTTTACTGATCAGTTTTGAGGGGATGACATTGTTAAGTGCTGATCTGTAATCAATAAAGGGCATCCAGATGTTTGCACCTTTGCTGTCCAGATGTTCCAGAGTTGTGTGAAGAGACAACGAGACAGCATCTGCTGTTGCTTCAGTTGGTGAAATGGAGAGGATCCAAGTCACCATTCAGACAAGAGCTGATATGCTTCAACACAAGCCTCTCAAAACACTTCATCGCTGTGGATGTAAGTGCCACTGGGCAATAGTCATTCAGACAGGTTGCCACGCTCCTGTTGGGCACCGATATGATTGAAGTTTCCTTGAAGTAGGTGGGTTCCACACACTGCTAGATCGAGAGGTTGAAGATATCCGTGAATACACGAGCCAGCTGGTCAGCACAGGTCTTCAGTACTCGGCCAGGAACTCCATCCAGACCAGATGCTTTCCTTGGATTCACTCTCTTGAAGGCAGCCTGCACGTCATCTTCAGATACTGAGACCAAATGACCATCAGGAGACACGGGGGTGCGTGATGGTTCCTTCCTCTTCTGCCTGTTCAAAGTGAGCATAGAAGGCATTGAGCTCGTCTGGAAGCGAAGCTCTGCTGTCCCCTTTGTCACGAGATTTACCTTTGCAGGAGGTTCTGGCATTCAAACCCTGACACAGCTCTTGAGCATCACTCTTTTATTCCATTCTATTCCGGAATCTCCACATTGCCCAAGAGATGGCTTTCCACAGATCATAACTGCAGCTCTTGTAGTATTCCTGATCTCCAGACCTGAATGGATCTGATCTGGTGCTCAGCTGGTTCCAGATCTCAGTGCTTACCCAGAGCCTCTGATTTGGGAAAACCTTGAATGATTTTGTGGGGACACACGCCTCCACAGCTGTTTTATTGAAGTCTGTAGTGACCCTGGTGTCGTCCTTCAGGTCCTGAGATGAGTTCTTGAACATGGCTCAGCCTGCTGACTCAAGGCAATCCTGTAACCGTTCCTCTGCCTCCCAACACCACCCCTCGGTTATCTGGATATCTGGAGCCTTGTTCCTTAGTCTCTGTCTGTATGCAGGTAGCAGGAGTACAGTCAAATGATCCAACTGAACAACAACAGGCATTCCTGATCGTGGTGTAGCAGTGCCCCAGTGTGTTGGGACCTCTGATGCAAAAGGTTACTACTTCAGATTCATTTTCTTTCAGATATCTACAGGAAAATGAATACAATGGAATTGATGAAAACTACAGACAGCAAAGACTGACAGACAAATCATGTGCAAAGGAAGACAAATAGTGGAATATCCTCCTCTTCATTATTAATTACATTGTCCTTAGATTCAGTAATTAGTCTAATTAACGTTCGCCTTGTGGTAACATGTTCACACGGGATCTTAGCTTCCACACACACCTCTTTGAGCTGATCCAGTTGCAAAAGCCATAGGCTCTGAGACAAGGTCTCTGCCAACTCCCCCTGATCCATTATGTGTGAAGCAGCCGCGCCCCCAAAGAAGCGCGCTCCCGCTCTCCATCAAACGCGATCCGTGTCCTCATTGTGGCCACACTGAGCGACGTTAATTGTCCCGGGTTCCGGCACCAAATATTTGTTGCACACAAAAGGGATTTCCAGGCGTGCCGAAGTTTAAAATAGCGTCTTAATTTTCCTTTCTGGAAACACCGGAACACAGCGCATCGGCTTTCCACGCACGCTGCCGGGCCGTCTCCGTCCACTCCATCACATCCCCGGGACCCCTCAGCTGCCCCAACTGCCTGGATAAGCTTTGCCCCTTGTAACCATCAACCAACCCACTGAACATTAATCAAATTGTCAATGAACCAAATAACAAAACCAAAGCACTAAAAATAATATGAACATAATATAAGAAAATTAGGGGGGTATCCAGTGTCCATTACTATGCTCCACATTACTATGGGTCCCACTTTGGCATGGGTGACCCTCCCAAAAGCCAAACCACAAGGGCCTTGTCTCCAGCCAGCTTCACTCTCCGGTCATTGAGGCAGGTTTCAGACATCCCACCTCTCCCGGAAGATCCGGGAGTCTACCGCATATCGATAGTGGCTCCCTGACGCCCGGGAATTATATACAATATCCCGGAAATAGATTTATTTTTTTGAGAGGGAGAGCGAGCATCCTGTTTGGTCTCTCTTCGTGCTGAGAGTGGTCTCCAACCACCGGGCCGTGAGGAAACAATATGATTTGGCGATATGAAACGATATGAGTCAGCTGCACCTTTTCTCACTCCCTGTCACGCACTGTTGAGCTCGAACGCACGCGAGGTCATTACGCACGCCTCATCCATGTCAGCGCGGGAAAAAGATCAACTCCTGGAGCTTGTAAATGACGGCGGGCTGAAAAGTATGTTTGACATAACATCTCTGCCGGCATTCTGGATCAAAGGCAAGGCTTACTATCCTGAGATAGACACGAAAGCACTGAAAACGTTGCGTCCATTTCCAACATCATATCGCTGCGAAGCGGAGTTTTCTGCAATGAATGCAACGAAAACTAAATTGCGGAATAGACTGGACATAAGGAACCCCCTTCGAGTATCGCTGTCTCCCATCACACCTCGATGGGACCGTCTTGTTGCAGGAAAACAAGCCCAGGGCTCACACTGATTCAGCGATATTGGTGTGTTGCAATGAATTTATATGTTTACACGGGGAAAATATGCGCTGTGTGTTTAATATCCAAACGTTACTTAAAATGTTATGAAGCTATTGACTTATCACCTATATTCCGGTCGTGATTAACACCGCCCCCCGCTCCCCGCCCCCGGGTCGGCCGGTCCGCAAGAATATTGTCAATATTGAACCGGTCTGCGGTGCAAAAAATGTTGGGGACCGCTGCTAAGTAGACCTATCAGTTTTCTCTGTGGGCGGGCTTTACAGTCGACCTCAAAAACAATGACAGTGTTGCTCGCTGCACCTTTTGCAACAGTGACCTTTCTACTGCCCATGGTGGGTTAAAATGTAAAAGACATGTTGAGGTGAGTTTAACAGGTGTCATTACAGCATAGCTAACGTTATTTAAACTAGCTGGTTAGCTGCTAAGGAACAACGCTATTGATGTCCTACGTGATGAGGCCAACCTCCCTGCAGACTTGCTTAAAGTTGTAATAGAATAAACATGATAATAAAATATAATATAACACATATTTTAATGTCACATTTGCTGCATATAGTCATAGTCATAGTCATACTTTATTGATCCTGGGAGAAATTGGTTTTCGTTACAGTTGCACCATAAATAATAAATAGTTAAATAGTAATATGTAAATTATGCCAGGAAATAAGTCCAGGACCAGCCTATTGGCTCAGGGTGTCTGACCCTCCAAGGGAGGAGTTCTAAAATTTGATGGCCACAGGCAGGAATGACTTCCTATGACGCTCTGTGTTGCATCTCAGTGGAATGAGTCTCTGGCTGAATG
Source organism: Mobula birostris (assembly GCF_030028105.1). Taxonomy (NCBI): domain Eukaryota; kingdom Metazoa; phylum Chordata; class Chondrichthyes; order Myliobatiformes; family Myliobatidae; genus Mobula; species Mobula birostris. The sequence goes on from NC_092397.1 coordinate 29,066,175, forward strand.
TACTCCTGTGCCCAACCAGCACATTATGTAGTGGATGGGAGACGTTGTCCAAGATGGCATGCAACTTGGGCAGCATCTTCTTTTCAGACACCACAGTCAGAGAGTCCAGTTCCATCCCCACAACATCACTGGCCTTACGAATGAGTTTGTTGATTCTGTTGGTGTTTGCTACCCTCAGCCTGTTGCTCCAGCACACAACAGCAAACATGATAGCACTGGCCACCACAGACTCGTAGAACATCCTCAGCATCGTCCGGCAGATGTTAAAGGACCTCAGTCTCCTCAGGAAATAGAGATGGCTCTGACCCTTCTTGTAGACAGCCTCAGTGTTCTTTGACCAGTCTAGTTCATTGTCAATTCGTATCCCCAGGTATTTGTAATCCTCCACCATGTCCGCCCTGACCCCCTGGATGGAAACAGGGGTCACCGGTCCATTAGCCCTCCTCAGGTCTACCACCAGCTCCTTAGTCTTTTTCACATTAAGCTGCAGATCATTCTGCTCACACCATGTGACAAAGTTTCCTACCGTAGCCCTGTACTCAGCCTCATCTCCCTTGCTGATGCATCCAACTATGGCAGAGTCATCAGAAAACTTCTGAAGATGAAAAGACTCTGTGCACTAGTATACCCAACTTGGTTTACAGATTAGACAAAATCACTAAACAAAGTATTACATACACACTTGGAGGTCAACGGGCGGGAGGGGGGAATATGGTGTTGCAGGGGGCGGGGGAGCTACCTCCCTGAAATGGTGGTGATACCTCCCTGAAATGAGTTTTTGCAGGGTGGGATGTCTGTGGTTTGCTCCAGGAAATGATCTCCCACTTTGCCAGATTTGCTGCAGGAAATGATCTCCCATTTTGCCAGGTTTGCTGCAGGAAATGATCTCCCATTTTGCCAGGTTTGCTGCGGGAAATGATCTCCCATTTGTGCAGCTTCATTCAAGCAGGGAAGCTGAAGGTGCCAGTCTGCACTAAGGTTCGATTTCAGGACTATCAAGTGGCCCTCAAAGCTGCTACCACATCATTTATATCAAGCAAAGAGATTCTAATCATGTGATGTCATTTTGTTAATTTGTAAATAATCTAGATAGATTTAGAAATCAGATAGTTTCAGAAAGAACAGGAAGGATAGTTTATTTTCAGCTTTATTCCATCCAGTCTGAAATATAAACTTTTTACCATATCTGTAAGAATGAGAAATTGACTGGATCTGTACAATGAAAGCCTTACTTTGTGTCATGTAAGTTGTGTCACTTTCTTTCTCCCTGTTTGCTTTATCCTGTCAGCAGAGTGAGATACAAATCAAATCAAGTTTAATTATCATTCAGCCATAATAGATAGGGTGAATGAGGCAGCGTCCCTCGGGGGACACGGTGCAGAACGAACAACATAGTGCATTCAAAAAAGCGAGTAGAGAAGCCTCTTCACGTGGAATAAGAACATATATGTAGTCCAAGACCCTCAGTGACCTGTCCTGCAATCAATGGTAAAATCTCCTGGCAGTGTGCAGACACGTGCAGTCCAGACTGTTGTTCCACCACTCGAACAGGAGAGGGCAGCACCAACGGGAGGCGCCAGCCCCCTGCTGAGCGCGGATGCCACGTTGCACCGCCTCCAGCGTCCCTCACCTGGCCTGCAGCTGCAGGCAAGCCCGCGGCTTGAGGACTCGTCCCCGCTACAATCGGGGCTACGTGGCTTCTACTATCGCACCACCAGACAAGTGTAACAGGCCTGCGGCAACTTACACTATCACTCTGCAAAAGAGTCTTGCGATTGCGAGTGAAATAACCAAAATCGCGAGTGAAATAACCATGACAATCTTTCACGTACCAACTCCGATGCCTCTGAGTGGCAGGCAGCAACACAGTCTCAACTCAAGCTCTGTATAAATTTTGGGTTTATTATGTACATAAATAGAAGCAAGAGTTAGGCCATTCAGCCCTGTGGGCCTTCTCTGTAATTCAGAATTTGTTGATCTCTTTCTAATCTATTCACAAGTCTTGCATCCCTTGATTCCTTTCAAAGTTCAAAGTAAATTTTATTATCAAACTACATGCATATCACCATATACAACCATGAGATTCACTTTCCATTGGGCATACTCAGCAAATCTATAGAATGGTAACTATAACAGGATCAATGAAAGGTCAACTGGAGTGCAGAAGACAACAAACTCTGCAAATACAGATATAAATAAATAGCAATAAATAACAAGAGCATGAGATAAAGAGTCCTTAAGGTGAGGTCATTGGTTGTGGGAACATTTCAATGATGGGGCAAGTGAGTGTAGTTATCCTCTTTTATTCAAGAGCCTGATGTTGAGCTTTCATTGTAATAATAATAATAAGTACTTCATTGATCCCTAGTAGGAAATTCTTTCATTACAGCAGCAACATTTAAAGACACATTTAGCAGTGTGCAGACTTAACTAATAATAAAGTACAGAATAATAACATGCACAATAATTTACCAATGTGCAATAATTTGCAATAATAATGTTTAATAATTATGTATTGAGTTGCTGCCACTTGATTGACTGCTGAGGATATTTGCATCAATGAGTAGGTGTACCTAATAAAGAGGCCACTGTGTGTATATAGTCCAACATGAGAAACATCATTCCCTTGTGCCCGTTTCAAAGCTCCACTAATAAACAACCCGTTGAACTCAGCTGCAATACACAAGCATATCTTTGCTCAGTTAGGAAGACCAGACACGTGCATGATATTCCAGATGCGATCTCAGCAGAAAACATAAATTTTCAAACTCGCTGTTTTTAAAAGAAATACTTCTGTTAGGGTCTTGGCCTGAAACGTCAACTGCACCTCTTCCTAGAGACGCAAACACGAGGAATTCTGCAGATGCTGGAAATTCAAGCAACACACATCAAAGTTGCTGGTGAACGCAGCAGGCCAGGCAGCATCTGTAGGAAGAGGTACAGTCTGGAGGAAGTGCCAGGAGCCAAAGGAGAAATTATTAAGAGTAAGGACTAATTCTGCTAGACGGAGCAGAGTGGTGGTAGAGGGGAACTGCTGAGGTCTGGAATCCAAAAAGAAATGGAGAGCTTTGAGACCTTCCTGATGGGGAATAGAAGTATATAGGGACTGGACATCCATGGTGAAAATAAAGCGGTGGGGGCCAGGGAACTTAAAATCATCGAAAAGTATCAGAGCATGAGAAGCGTCACAAACATAGGTAGGAAGGGATTGAACAAGGGGGGATAAAACCGTGTCGAGGTATGCAGAAACAAGTTCAGTGGGGCAGGAGCAAGCTGAGACAATAGGTCTGCGAGGACAGGCAGGTCTGTGGATCTTGGGTAGGAGGTAAAAATGGGAAGTGCGAGGTGTGGGAACTATAAGGTTGGTAGCAGTGGATGGGAGATCTCCTGAGCGGATAAAGTCGGTGATGGTGTGGGAGACAATGGCCTGGTGCTCCTTAGTGGAGTCACGATTGAGGGGTAAATAAGAGGAGGTATCCGCAAGTTATCGCTGTGCCTCTGCAGGGTAGAGGTCAGTACGCCAGACTACAACAGCACCCCCCTTATCAGTGAGTTTGATAGTAAGGTTAGGATTAGTTTGGAGGGAGTGGAGAGCAGAGCGTTCGGAAGGAGTAAGGTTCGAATGGGAACAAGGTGCGGTGAAGTCGAGACAGTTGATGTCCCGTCAGCAGTTAGCAATAAAGAGATCCAGAGCAGTCTGAAGACCAGTGTGGGGTGTCCATGAAGAGGAGGTGGGTTGAAGACGGGAGAAGGGGTCATCAGTGAGGGTGGAAGAGTCCTTGCTGAAGAAGTAGGCTTGGAGACGGAGATGGCGGAAGAAGAGTTCCGCATCATGGCGAACGCGCAACTCGCTGATGTGTGGGCGAAGGGGAAAAAAGGTGAGGCCCTTACTGAGGATAGAGCATTCTACCTCAGACAGTTGAAGGTCAGAGGGGATGGTAAAGACCCGGCACGGATGAGAGCTGGGATCAGAGTGGGGAGGGGGAGGCTAGGGGTGTCAGTGGAGAGGGGAGGGTTGGGGTGAGAGGAAGATGGAGCCTCTGAGGGCCCAGGAGCTGACGGTGGGATCTGAGGGTGACGGGGGTTGCAGAGTGGCGGTGGGGGAAAGGGAGACGGGAGTCACAGTAGCAGCACATAAAGACCCGGCTTGGAGTTCAAGGCTGGAGTCGCAGTTGGTGCACTTTGGACCTTAGCTCCAGCTGTAATCTACCCATGTTCCTGACCATTGGCGTTCTTGACCTGGACCACAGCTCCGCCGAATACTTAGCCTACTCCCCGGTTCCGTCTGTACACCCTGCTTATATTTGAGACGATATCTCAAACTCCAGACAAATGAGTAAGCCAGATGCTGTAAATGGGAATTTTGCAGACCCATGGGAGGCAAGCATTTCATCCATGCCTATTTCAATAAAATCTTTAAATTGAAGGGGTCTTAGTGGCACAGAAAAGGCCCTTTGGCCCATCTAATCCATGTCGAACTGTTTGAACTCCCTACTCCCATCAACCTGCACCGGGACCATAGCCCTGCATACCCCTACCACCCATGTACCTATCCAAACTTTTCTTAAATGTTGAAATCGAGCTCACATGCACCACCTGCACTGGCAGCTCATTCCACACACTCACAACCCTCTGAGTGAAGACGTTTCCGCTTATGTTCCCCTTAAACTTTTCACCTTTCACCCTTAAACCATGACCTCTAGTTGTAGCCCCATCCAACCTCTGTGGAAAAAGCCTGCTTACATTTATCCTATCTATACCCCTCATAATTTTGTAAACCTCTATCAAATCTCCTCTCAGTCTTCTACGTTCTAAGGAATGAAGTCCTCACCTGTTCAATCTTTCCTTATAACTCAGGTCTTTCAGTTCTGGCAACATCTTTGTAAATTTTTTTCTGTACTCTTTCAACCTTATTTGCGAACTTTGTAGATTAAATTTCACCATATAGAAACCGACAATGGGTAGTATTTTATTTATTTTAAAATTTGAAGTTACAGGGGTTGAAGGGCAGGCACCATGGTGGAGCACTTAGCACAATGCTATCACAGTTCAGGGTGTTCCAGAGTTGGGAGTTCAATTCCAGCGCCTTCTGCAAGGAGTTTGTACATTCTCTCCGGGACCACGTGGGTTTCCTCCAGGTGCTCCGGTTTCCTCCCACATCCCAAAGACGTACTGGTCCATCGGTTATTGTAAAGTGTCCTGTGATTAGGCTACTGTTGAATAGGTGAGTTGCTGGGTGGTGTAACTTGTTGGGCCAGAAGGGCCCAATCCGTACTATACAGTATCGCTAAATAAAATAATACAAAATAGAAAAAATTATGTACATATGTATATGTTTATTATAATTATTAAAATAAATGTTTATAAACTCTGCATCAAAATAGAAATAAAGTTTAATATTTTACATGAATACTGTAAACACTTCTGGGGAGTATTTTAAATTCTACTTTACGACTATGAATACACTACACATAAAAAGAAAATCTGAATAAACTAATTCTTTTCGTGCTCGCTGTTTAAAAGTTTCACAAGTTTGTTTTCACATCAACATGGCACAGTCAAACTGAACAAAAGCAGGCCTGACTGGAGCACATTTTACAAGGTCTCAACTTATACCGGAGATAATTCTGTTCCAGCAATCCTTATCAAGAGCATGTTAAAAGCAAACTTTTTCAAGCCGTTCCAACTGCACATAAGTTTGGGCCAAATTAAAATTATCTCCAAACTCATCACTTTTCAAGAGGGAAAGTGGGAACAATTAAACATCGGAACAAACCAGGGGAATGAAATTGTAAAATTAATCTCTTGTTTCAGTTCCCCGATTTTCATAATTTTCTTGCTACAAAATATCCCGTCTCACTGATAAAATGTAGGGTCTGCATTTCAAGCATATGATATCGCTGAAGAAGCGCGACTTTTTTTTTACTAAAGTGAATACAGATACGGTATCAGTCCACACAGTCGCAGAGCTCTCTTTAGTTCCTTGATGTCTGCAGCCATGTTTCCTCCATTCTCTCTCAAACATTGACTGAAGAGTAACTGGGGTTATTCCGGCAAACGAAATGTGCAACCAACTGTCCATCACCAATCATCAGCAACAAACCGACACCTAAAAGAAGAATCACAGTCGTTAAAACTCATAACTATCACCATGGTCTATGAACTGTACAGATAGTCTTACAATACTTTATAAGATGGAATAGGTTGAAGATCAGGCATCAGAAATTTAAAAGGGACATCAGGGGCAGCTTCTCAGTGCAAAGGGCGGTGTGTATGTATTTGGGATGAGCTGCCAGATACAGTACAGTGCAAAAGTCTCAGGCACACAGACACAGCTGAGGCTTTTGCACGGTGCTGTACTTGCCAATGTGGAGCAGAGAGCGAGTTTGTAACTCCGTCAGGAGCAAAGGATGTTGGGAATAGTGAGCGTGGAGCGCCATGGGAGGGGTGTGGGACAGGTGGAAGCAGAGGAGTGCCAGGGGTGGGGATTTGCTGTAGGTGCAGACACACCCAGCCCTGAGACAACAGGCAAGGACATTTGATGCCAAACAATTGGTTTATTAATCATTTCAGAATGTCTCGCTGGTGCTTCCTACTCCCTTCCCCTTTCCCAACCATGATTCTCCTCTCCCTTCCCACTCTCAGTCCACAATAGAGACCCATAGGTTTATCACCACTCACATATGCCATGAAATCATTTTTTTTTTTTTTGCAGCAATATAGCGCAATATATAAAATTACTAGAGTACTGTTTGGTGGAAGTCTGTGAAGAATAAGAATTTCAAGTTGTATACTGTATACATCCTCTGATATTAAACTGAACCATTGAACATTTAAAAACCATCAAGCACATGGATTAGAGAGGTTTAAAGAGCTATGATCCAAACATGAGCAGATGAGAGTAGATTGCTGTATGACATGGTCAGCATAGACAATTTAGGCCAAAGGGCCTGACTCTATGACTAACTATGATAACATCATTTCAGCATTGTATCTCTGTTAAGCTGCAAAAAGGAATTTAGTGCTCATTGTCCAGTAGAGTCTGATTTAACTATTCAGAGGTGAATTGAATAAAGAATCTACAGCATGTTTATAACATTTTTGAAGAAAATCTACTCAGACTCACCCAATGCCAACCACCACTGCCATACTAAAGGAAATTCGACCATCACTGGAAATGAAATGAAACCCGAATTTAATGACTTTGCAGTGTTTCACACCTTGACATAAGATTCTTAAAACAAGCAAAACAAGGGGGAATTTCTTTAGCCAGAGGATGGTGAATCTTTGGAATTCACTGCCACAGGTGGCCGTGGAGGCCAAGTCACTGGGTCTGTTTAAAGCAGAGGTTGATAAGTTCTTGATTAGTAAGGGCGTTGAGGGTTACGGGGAGAAGGTAGGAGAATGCGGCAGCACGGTAGCATAGTGGCTAGGAAAAGTTTTACAGTAACATCAACCTGGGTTTAATTCCCGACGCTGCCTGTAAGGAGTTTGTACGTTCCCCCCCATGACCGCGTGGGTTTCCTCCGGGTGCTGTGGTTTTCTCCCACAGTCCAAAGTTGTACCGATTAGTAGATTAACTGGTCATTGTAAATTGAGCTGTGATTAGACTGGGATTAAATTGGGAGATTGCTGGGTGGCGCGGTTCGAAGGGCAGGAAAGGCCTACTCCATGCTGTATATCAATAAATAAACAAACAAACAAACACAGATATGAGTAAATAAATAAATGGGATTGAGAGGGATGATACATCAGCCATGATGGTTTGGCGCAGCAGACTTCTACTTCCAACAAAGTTGGGGTTTTGCTGTCAATAACAAAGATTAAATATTACGTTTTTCATTGGGTTCCCTTTTTTCTGAATTAAGGCCCATAAAGAACAGTAATGTGTAGCATTACTGAATACAGAAATTGGTAAATAAATGTTGATCTTATAGTTCTCATCTTTTCATTCAAATCAAAGAGTAGAGGACGACCATTTACCCACCACCAGTACCCAGAAGAGCAGCCCGTAGTCCTTTCCCAAACTCCAGGCAATTATTTTCCTTTCTGCCTATCCAGTTCCTTTTTGAAAATGGTTTCTTACCACGCTGACAGCTGATGAGTTCGAAATTGTAAGTATTCTGCATGAAATGTTTTTCCGTCTATCTCCTTCTACACGTGACCTTGAAACCCCCTTCACACGTCCCCCACCCCCATCTGCTTAACCTGACTAGTGACAGACCCGTACATCTCTATCAAATCAACTCTCAACCTTCATTGCTTTAAGGAGAATAACCCCAGCTTCTCATGTTTTCTGACTTATTACTCGAGACCATTGATGCAGAAGTACAGCCTTTACACCAAGCCACATGTTGCCACCTCTGTCTGGTTCTGCATAAACCCTAGCAGATATACTTCATAGGCACGTGAACTGATGGAGAATTTCTTGGTCCCCACCTCAGTGGCCCAGGATATACTAACCAGTGAAACAAAGAACAATTAGAATAATTGACACTGAGGAAAACAATAGTATTTAAAGCCGATATAAAATGACTCTCATATTCCAATTCATGATATGATTAAATCGGAGTTCTTACCTGCTGAAGTCAGCAGGATATGGCTGAGTGCAACTGTGAAAGAGTAGTCCCAAACTCTTTCCTTAACTATAGCTGCAAACAGCAGACAGCTGATGAAATATGTCAGTTCCATTGACAGCAGGTTCACTAGGAGAGTGAAGAAAGAAACTTATTGACAAGCAACACACATCAAAGTTGCTGGTGAACACGAAGGGAATAAGTTACTTGTAGGTGCTTATTTTGGGACCGTGAAGGTCATATCTTTGATAACGCTCAATAATGCTTAACTGTATGTTTGCTAATTGCTAATTAAGGAACAGAATGAGGAATTCGAATCTTTGGAGCAGTGGCGTGTCACACAAGTATAACAATGCCGTGGAGTCGCAGGCTGATAGCAATTGTTTTGTTTTGATTTTGGATCCGTTTTGCCACTACACAAACCTTCCCAGAGCTTGCTTCCCAAAGAAAGAATTCTTTTTAAATTTAAATATGGGCATGAGGGTTGTCGATAGGATAAGATTGTTAGGCTGCTGATTCCATCGGACACCATTTTTAATACACTAAGAACATTAGCATTTCCAATCCCCAGCCATTAATGATGAAGTTACTAAATTTACTAGCCGTTCTTTCTAGTATTTCTTTCAGGAATTTTTGTGTACTAAAAAGCCATTTGTACAATTACTAAATCATTATGTTCACGACTATTTTGGCATACTAATTAACTGAATAAGCAGCTTTCAATGCCCCAGATAATGAAAGCCAATATTCAATATGGTTTTTGTATCACGATGCTGCCATCTTCCAAGGCTCTTTGGTCTTGCAGACCAAGATCCATCCCTTCCTCGATACTTCCAATGATCGGACTATCCATGGTGCATGTCCCAGCCTCCTTAATACTCCCAAAACACATCACATTATGTTTATCAGTGATAATATTATCAGCCATTTCTCAAACATGCACACAAAATGTTGGAGGAACTCAGCAGGTCAGGCAGCATCTATGGAAATGAAAGAAGAACATAGAACACAGAAATTTGCAGCACATTACAGGCCCTCGGCCCACAATGTTCTGCCAATCGTGTAACCTACTCTACAGACTGCCTCGAATTTTCCTACCACGTAGCCCTCTATTTGTCTAGGCCCTATGTACCTATCTAAGAGTATCTTAAAAGACACTACTATATCCGCTTCCACCACCACGACCAGCAGTGCAGTCCACGCACCCACCACTCTGTGTGAAAAACTTACCCCTGATGTCCCCTCGGTACCCATTTCCAAGCACCTTAAAACTATGACCCCTTGTGTTAGCCATTTCATCCCTGGGAAAAAGCCTCTGGCTATCCACACAATCAATGCCCCTCATCATCTTATAGACCTCTATCAGGTCACCTCTCATCCTCCATCGCTCCAAGCAGAAAAGGCCAAGTACACTCAACCTATTCTCATAAGGTACGCTCTTCAATCCAGGTAACACCCTTGTAAATGGCTTCTGCACTCTCTCTAGAGTATCCACGTCCTTCCTGTAGTGAGGTGACCAGAACTGAACACAGTACTCCAATTGGGGTCTGACCAAGGTCTTATATAGCTGTAACATTACCTCACGGCTCTTGAACTCAATCCCATGGTTGATGAATGCCAACACACCACACGCCTTCTTAACCACACTGTCAACCCGCGCAGCAGCTTTGAGTGTCCTATCAACACAGACCCCAAGATCTCTCAGACCCTCCACACTGCCAAGAGTCTTACCATTTATATTATAATCTGTCTTCAAATTGGACCTAACAAAATGACCCACTTCACACTTATCTGGGTTGAACTCCATCTGCCACTTCTCAGCCCAGTTCTGCATCCCGTTGCTGTCCCGCTGTAACCTCTGACAACCCTCCAGACTACCTACAGCACCCCCAACATTTGTGTCATCAGCAAACTTACTAACCCACTTTTCTACTTCTTCATCCAGGTCATTTGTAAAAGTCACAAAGAAGAGGGTTCCCAGAACAGATCCCTGCAGAACACCACTGGTCACCGACCTCCATGCAGAATATGAACCATATACAACCACCCTTTGTCTTCTGCTGGCAAGCCAATTGTGGACTCACAAAGCAGGGTCTCCTTGGATCCCATGCCTCCTTACTTCCTGAAGGAGCCTCGCACGGGGAACCTTTTCAAATGTCTTACTGAAATCCATATACACTACTTCCCTATTCTACCTTCAAAGTGTTTTATTACATCCTCAAAGAATTCAATCAGGTTCATGAGGCACGACCTTCTCTTGACAAAGCCATGCAGGCTATCCCGAATCAGATTATGTCTCTCCAAATGCTCATAAATCGTACCTTTCATGACCTTCTCCAACAACTTGCACACCACTGAAGTCAGACTCACTTGTCTACAATTTCCCGAGTTATCTCTACTCCTTTTCTTGAACAAGGGAACAACATTTGTAACCCTCCAATCCTCCGGTACTTCTCCCGTCCCTATTGATGATGCAAAGATCATCACAAGAGGCTCAGCAATCTCCTCCCTCGCTTCTCACAGTAGCCTAGGGTATACCTCATCCAATCCCGGTGACTTATCTAACTTGATGCTTTTCAAAAGCTCCAGCACATCCTCTTTCTTAATGTCTATATATTCCCAAGTGTTTCAGTCCACTGTAAGTCATTCCTGCAATTGCCAAGGTCTTTTTCCCTGGTGAATAGGGAAATGCACAATGCCCCAGCCTTAATCCAGTCCACACAGTCTCCTCTCTTCTGTATCCACTACCTACCCCAGTACCTGCAACACTCTTTTGTATTTGATATAAATGCCTCCCTTTCCCCTCCCTGTCCCATCTTTCTTGACACATTTGGTTGATTTTTTTTCCCAGATTACACACTTAACCTCTGCTTTACTGATACAAATGTGCATTTCTATATTTTCTTTCTTTAACGCCCTCTTCGCCATCTCATCCACCCTCTCATTCCCCTTCACCCCTACATGTGCTGGAACCCATAGAAATTTTACCTGACCTCCCTGATTTGCAATTCTTGTGACTGACTGAAGGGCTTCATAAAGTACACCTTGCTGACTGTTTGAGTGAAAAGACCTTAAACTTGCTGGAACTGAGGATGAATCTGAGCATATCAACACTTTGACTTGTCTAGCTTTCTCCACCCATCGCAACACAACCAACACTACCAACAACTCCACTTTTACAGTTTCAAAACAACAAAAAAGGAAAAGGGCCCAAAGCAAAAGTTTGGGCACCCTGCATGGTCAGTACTTAGTAACACCCCCTTTGGCAAGTATCACAGTTTGTAAACGCTTTCTGTAGCCAGCTGAGAGACCTTCAATTCTTGTTTGGGGGATTTTTACCCATTCTTCCTTGCAAAAGGCTTCTAGTTCTCTGAGAATCTTGGGCCGTCTTGCATGCACTGCTCTTTTCATGTCTATCCACAGACTTTCAATGATGTTTAGGTCAGGGGACTTTCAGGGACATGGCAAAACCTTCAGCTTGCGCCTCTTGTGGTAGTCAATTGTGGATTTTGAGGTGTGTTTAGGATCATTATCCTGTTGTAGAAGCCATCCTCTTTTCATCTTCAGCTTTCTTACAGATGGTGTGATGTTTGCTTCCAGAATTTGCTGGTATTTAATTGAATTCATTCTTCCCTCTACCAGTGAAATGTTCCCCGTGCCACAGGTTGCAACACAAGTCCAAAGCATGATTGATCCACCCCTGTGCTTAGCAGTTGGAGAGGTGTTCTTTTCACGAAATTCTGCACCCTTTTTCCTCCAAACATACCTTTTCTCATTGCGGCCAATAAGTTCTATTTTAGCTTCATCAGGGCTTGTTTCCAAAATGCATCAGACTTGTTTAGATATTCCTTTGCAAACTTCTGACCCTGCACTTTGTGGTGAGGACGCAGGAAAGATTTTCTTCAGAAGGGGTTTTGATTTGCCTTTCTAGCAATCCTACGAGCAGTTCTCTCGGAAAGTTTTCTTGGTCTTCCAGACCTCAACTTGACCTCCACCATTCCTGTTAACTGCCATTTCTTAATTACATTACAAACTGAGGAAATGGCTACCTGAAAACGCTTTGCTATTTTCTCATAGCCTTCTCCTGCTTTGTTGGCATCATTTATTTTAATTTTCAGAGTGCTAGGCAGCTGCTTAGAGGAGCCAATGGCTGCTGACTGTTGGGACAAGGTTTGAGGAGTCAGGGTATTTATAAAGCTTTGAAATTTGCATCACCTGGCCTTTCCTCACAATGACTTGTTAGCCGTAGCCCTAACAAGCTAATTAAGGTCTGAGAACTTGGTAAAAGTTATCGGAGAGCTCAAATCTCTTGGGGTGCCCAATCTTTTGCATGGTGCTCCTTTCCTGTTTTTCACTCTAAAATTGTACAAAACAAAAATAATACACTAATCTTGCTTAAAATGTTGAAAAGAATGTTTCATCTTTAATTTTATGACTTTTGGAGATCAGTTCATCTACTCACTTAACTATTCACAGTTACAGAAATTTTGACCGGGGTGCCCAAACTTTTGCATGCCACTGTAACTGCGACAATAAACGTCTTCTATCCGCCAGATAACTGGATACACCATTTTAGTGCAAACCTGTGATTTTTGTTGCTCCTGTATTCACAGCTCCGGTAGACAGCTGATGCATTCAAAGCAGTCCTGATTTATACAGAGGGTCTGTCTCCCGAGATACGGTTATACACCTCACTAACTTGCTCAGTTACAGTTGCTTGAACAAACACTTCCATTCAATACCATTGTCTCTATTGTAAATATTGGAGTGATTGGAGACAAGTACATCAAAACTCTTCGGCATTACCTCAGCAGTGCCTCTGGTGGAAATCAACCGATAGATTTAATTTCAAAGACTGAGCTTTGTCACGGAGCAGCTACATTTACAGATTTCATCTTTTGGTTGGCTAATTATTCATCTCTGAACGGAGACCAGCGACACTGACCGATCCTTACCTCTGTCCCTGTAGTTTCCCATTTTGGACTGTCCTTCAGCTTCTTCCTGGTGATACACAGACTCACGCAGTCTCAGTCTCTCACACTCACAGTCTCTCTCAGTCTCTCTGTCTCACACACAAACACACACGGAACAATTGTACAATTGTGTTTCTATGTTATAGTGACTGTCCTGTTGTGCATTCTGTTTATTATTAATTACTATAAATTGCACATTGCACATTTAGATGTAGACATAACATAAATATTTTTACTCCTCATGTATATGAAGGATGTAATTCATAAAGCAATACAATTCAAAACATACAAACACAAATTCGGACAAATATACACTAGAGAAACAGAGATCAGGATGGAAACGGTCAATGAGCATGTTGCTGATGTACAAACAGGAGAAAATCTGCAGATGCTGGAAATCCAAGGCAACACAATGAACTCTGCTGATTCCTCCAGCATTTTGTGTGATGTAGCAGTCTTTAATGGGCATCTCAAATCTCATCAAAGGACAAAAGAAATAGAGAAGAAATATTCCAATCTGCAAAGGAAGAGGCAAACCAGCTACAGGAATAAATACAGTACTCAAAATAGGCAGATGAATGGATGCAGGAGATAAAACTGCGTAGATTGTATAAACACGGGAAAATCTGCAAATGCTGGAAATCCAAGTTCCTCCAGCATTTTGTGTGTGATGTTGCTGATCTAATAGTCTTTAATGAGCACCTCAAATGTCAAAAGAAATTGAGAAATATTTCAGTCGGCAAAATAATGAGCAACACACATAAAAGTTGCTGGTGAACGCAGCAGGCCGGGCAGCATCAATAGGAAGAGGTACAGTGGACGTTTCACATCCCTGCTCTTGTATTCTCGACCTCTTGAAATGAATGCTAACATTGCATTTGCCTTCCTCACCACCAATTCAACCTGCAAGTTGACCTTTAGGGTGTTCTACACAAGCAGTCCCAAGTCCTTTTGCATCTCTGATTTTTGGATTTTCTCCCCGTATAGAAAATAGTTCGCACATTTATTTCAACTACCAAAGTACATGACCGTGCATTTTCTAACATTATATTTCATTTGCCACTTTCCTGCCCATTCTCCTAATTTGTCCAAGTCCTTCTGCATCCTACCTGCTTACTCAACACTACCTGCCCCTCCGCCAATCTTTGTATCATCTGCAGACTTGGCAACAAGGCCATCTATTTCACCATCTAAATCATGAGGTACAGCATAAAAAGAATTGGTCCCAACACCGACCCCTGCGGATCATCACTAGTTACTGGCAGCCAACCTGACAAGGATACTATACTCCCACTAGCTGCATGCCTGTTCTTATCAGATGATTTTACAACTCGTTCTTTATTAATGTTTCCCTTATCTTACCCACAATACACATCAAGCTTACTGGTCCATAGTTACAAGGGTCAGCGCAGTCACCCTTCTTACATACCAGTAAAATGTTAGCCCATTTCAAGACCTTCAGGATTTTACCAATCTTCACAGAATTTTGAATAATTCTTGTTAGGCCTTTGTATTTTCAATGATAGACTAATTTAAGTACCCTTAGATATATGTTGTCTGACACTGAGATTTATTAACTTTCAGCCTTTTCACTTTCTAAGATCTCAGAGTCACTTCAGGGAACTTTATTTTTCTCCACCCTTACTGGCATATTGCTAGCATCTTTGCAGGTGAACACTTCAGCAAAATAAGAGTTGAGAGTATCCGCTATGTCCTTCTCTGCATAATTTAATACCCCACTGTTATTCCAAATACAATTAGCTTCCCACTTGACGTTTCTTTTACAACTAAAATATTGACAAAGTCTCTTGGGGTTCAATGTTATCATTATCAGGAATATCCTTCTCAAGCTGCCTTTGGCAATCACAATTTCCTACTTGACTATAGCTCTCATATTTGCATATGCCCTGTGGTTAAAATGTATTACAGGGGTACTATTTTTTTCAGTATTCCATATATAGATGTCACCCATGTACACAAGGAACAGTGTCCTGCACCCAATGCCTGCAACATCCAGCTCGCCTTTGGACTCTGGAAGGAAACTGATGTGGTCACCTTCTATTTGCTCCATGCAACACTTGGCCTGTGGGCCTGATCTCCGTGATCTTCAATGTCAAGAACGTGGCAGTTTTTAAGCAAGGTTCTCAGACAGTCAGCCTGAGTCCACTAACACTTTTTGGAAACTTTTGCCTGTACCTGATTCTATGAATTTCTTGAAGTTCAAAACGAGACGAAGGAACCCTGGTTGTTCCCCTGTGGCAGGGAAAGTAAAAGTCAGGCAGTGTGGTAGTGACAGGAGACTCAGTACTTAGTGGGGACAGGCAGTTGATGCTGTGACAGCAAAATAAACACAAGGATGGTGTGTTGTCTCCCTGGTGCTGGGGTCCAGGGTGTAGAGGTGCGGCTGTAGGATATTGTCAAGAGGAAGTGTGAAAAGCCAGAGGTCCTGTTGCAAATTGGCACCAATGTCATTGTCAAAAACTGAGAAGAGATCCTACATACTGAGTGTATCGAATTAGGAAAGAGGCCTCTTTCCTTCTGTCACCCATGTAAACAAAGATCAGTATCTTGTGGCCAGTGAACACACCATCTATCTTGCCTTTGGTCTCTGGAAGGAAACCAGTGCGGACTGCAATAAGGTATAATTGCAGTTCCACTCAGAGCTCCTCCCCAGACCCAGGACAGCACACAATGGCAATACCGCAATTTGTGAGTGTAATCACACTTACAGCAAAATATTCCCAACCGGCCACAATTTGACAACTGCACTGGTCCTGGAATCGCTGAGATTTGCTCCCGGAATCAGGCACTGGCTCTCGCTGCTTCTCATCCCAGACCGAACTTCGCAATCTGACCGTGAACTTGGGCTCTGACTCTGCAGGACGTAACTGTCATTGATATGGCCCTCACCATATCCACAGTAACTGCACTATCTTATATCGCCACTTCCTTCTGTCTCCCATGTACACAAAGGACAGTATATTGCGGCCAGTGAATGCACCATCCAACTCACCTTTGGTCTCTGGAAGGAAACCGATGCAGTCACTGACTATTCGTCAGTCAGCACTGGTCCATGAACAATTTTGGTAACTTTTGCCTGTACGTGATTCAATAAATTTCTTAAAGTTAAAAATGAGATGAAGAAACCCTGGTGGTTCCCCTGTGGCAGGGAAAGGTCAAGTCATGCAGTGCATTAGTGATTGGGAACTTGATAGTTAGTGGTACAAATAGGAGATACTGTGCACACAACAGAGACTCCAGGATGCTGTGTTGCCTCCCGGGTGCTCGGGTCCAGATCTATCAGGGTGTCTGCAGAATATTCTCAAGGGGAAGGGTGAGCGGCCAGAGCTCATTGTGCATATTGACGCTAATGTCATTGCCAAAAACGGGGATGAGCTTCTACAGACTGAGCATATAGAGACAGGAAATGGTGTGAAGAGAAGGACCTCCAAGGTAGTAATTTCCGGATTACTCCCGGTGCCATGGGCAAGTGTAGCAAGGAACGGAATTACAGCATAATTGAATGATTGATTGAGGAGATGGTGCAGGGGGCAGGGTTTCATGCTCGGATCAATGGAAACTTTTACTGGGCAAGGACTGATCTGTAGAACAGGGACAGGTTGCACCTGAACTGGAAGGGAACTAATATGCTGGCCGGGAGTTTTGCTAATGCTACTCAGAGGGTTTAAATTAGTTTTGCAGGGGGCTGGGAATTGGAACCCCAGGTCAGTAAGTGAAGGATTAGAACTGAAGGTAGATATCAGTGAAAGTATGGCCAGGCAAAATCAAATTAACAGGTATTATGAGACATATTGTTTCAATGGTGTGTATTTGAATGTCAGGAATATTATGGACAAAGGTGATTAACATAGAACATAGATCAGTACATGGATCTACAATGTTGTGGCCATTACAGAGACTTTGTTGAGAGATGGGCAGGGATGCGTGATTAATTTTCCAGGCTTTTGAAGTTTTTGAAAAGATAGAGAAGGAGGTAAAAGAGGTGTGAGTTGGGCTACCAGTCGGGGACAATATTATAGCTACACTCAGGAGAGATCTAGTAGAGGGTTCAGATGCTGAGTGCATTTGGGTAGAACTCAAGAACAGGAAGGTAGCAATCAAACTAATGGGATTGTACTACTACCTAGTGTTGAGTAATGAGTCTATTCAGGTGGCTGCCCCCGCAGTGGGTGAGCAGTTAGCTGACAGGGACCACAACTCTCTCACTTTTAAGATAGTTATAGATAAGGATGGGGTATTTTTTAATCAGAGAAGGGAAAATTACGAGGGTATTATGCAGGGACTCAGAACGGTTAATTGGAAATAACTTTTCTTCTGGAAAATCCCTATCAGACATGGGGAGAGTGTTTAAAGATCAATTGCACAGAGTACAGGAAAGGTATATTCCTCTTAGGGGGAAGGACAGGGATGGAAAGAGAAGGGAAACTTGGGTGCCCACAGAAGTGATAAATTTAGTCAAGAAGAAAAAGGAAAAGTATGTCAAATTTTGGAAGTCAGGATCAAATGGAGTAGATGAAGGTTATACAGAATCCAGAAAAGAACTAAAAAAGGAAATTTATGAAAACAAGAGGGGCCATGAGAAGTCAATGGCAAGTAGAATTAAGGTGAATCCCAAAGTACCCTGTACATACATCAAGATAAGAAGATAACTTGGGAGAGGGGAGGACACCTCAAGGATAAAAAGAGAATCATTTGCTTGGATGTGCAGGATATGAGTGAAATACATAATAAGTACTTTGCTTCAGTATTTACCAATGGGGAAAGATTTGGACTCGGCGACAATGCTGCATGCATAAATATGTTAGGGAGCTTGGAGGGCAAGGAGGTAGATCCCTGTCTCAGAGGCCAATGTTAAGCTGCCTTTAAAGAGAGTGAACTCTCGCAAGGTGGAATGTCCCGATGGCGTACCTTCTAAGACACTGAAAACCTGTACCAACTAACTGGCGGGGGTATTCAAGGGCATTTTCAACCTCTCACTGCTATGGGCAGATGCTTCCACTCGTTTCAGAAAAGCAACAATTATACGAGTGCCTAAGAAGAATAATGTGAGCTGCCTTAATGACTATGGTCTGGTAGCACTTACATCTACAGTGATGAAATCCTTTGAGAGGTTGGTGATGACACGACTGAACTCCTGACTCAGCAAGATCCTGGACCCATTGCAATTTGCCTATCGCCACAAGTGTTCAACAGCAGATGCAATCTCAGTGGCTCGTCACACGGCTTAACACCACCTGGACAGCACAAACACCGATGACAAGACTATTGCTCAGCATTTAATGCCATCATTCCCATAATCCTGATTGAGAAGTTGCAGAACCTGGGCCTCTGTCCCTCCCTCTGCAATTGAATACTCAGCTTCCTAACCGGAAGGCCACAATCTGTGCGGATTGGTGATAACCTCTTCTCTTTGTTGACAATCAACACTGGTGCACCTCAGGGGTGTGTGCTTAGACCACTGCTCTACTCTCTCCATACTCTTGACTGCGTGGCTAGCAACAGCTCAAATATCATCTATAAATTTGCTAATGATATAACCATTGTTGGTAGAATCTCAGGTGGTGATGAGAGGTCCTACAGGCATGAGATATGCCAACTAATGGAGGGGTGCCACAGCAACAACCTGGCACTGAATGTCAGTAAGACGAAAGAGCTGATTGTGCACTTCCAGAAGGGTACGACGAACGAGCACATACCAATCCTCATGGAGGGATCAGAAGAGGAGAGATGAAGCAGTTTCAAGTTCACGGGTGTCAAGATTTCTGAGGATCTAACCTGGTCAAAACATATCAATGCCTTTATAAAGAAGGCCAGACAGCAGCTATACATCATTTTGAATTTAAAAAGATTTTGTAAGTCAACAAATACACTCAAAAGCGTCTATAGATGTACCGTGGAGAGTATTCTGACAGGCTGCACCACTGTCTGGTAAGGGGAGGGGTGGTGGTGGAGGACGGAAAGAAGTTGCAGAGGGTCATAAATTGAGTCGGCTCCATCTTGGGTACTTGCCTACAATTTACCCAGGAGATCTTCAAGGAGCGCTGTCTCAGAAAGGCAGCATCCAATATTGAGAACCTCCAGAGCCCAGGGCATTCCCTTTTCTCACTATTCCCATCAGGTAGGAGGTACAAAAGCCTGAAGGCGCACATTCAGCGCTTTAGGAAAAGCTTCCAGTCTGCTATCCGATTCCTAAATGGACTTTGAACCCTTGGACACTCCCTAACTTTTTAATATATGTTATTTCTGTGTTTTTGCATGATGTTAATCTAATCAATTTTCCTATACTGTAATTGATTTACTTCTTTATTTATTATATTATATATTTAATTTAGTTTTTTTCTTCTTCTGTGTTATGTATTGCATTGAACTGCTGCTTCTAAGTTAACTAACTTGATTCTTATTCTGATAATAAGGGTAATGACACAATTGTATTGGAGACTTCAATATGCAAGGGGATTGGGAAGGTCAGGTTGGTGTTGATTCACAGGAGAGGGAATTTGTTGAATGCCCATGAGATGGCTTTTTAGAGCAGCTTCTGCTTGAGCCTGCTCGGTGAAAACCTATCTTTAGACTGCGTGTTGAGTAATAGCCCCGATCTCATTAGGGAGCTTAATGTGAAGGAACCCTTAGGAGGCAGTTATCATAATATGATTGAATTCATACTGCAATTTGAGAGGGTGAAGCATTACTCACATATATCATAGCCCAATGGAATAAAGTGATTTACAGAGGCATGAGAGAGGACCTTGCCCGGGTGGATTGGAGCCCAGGTGGATTGGAGGTTGATACTGGCAGGGATTACAGCAGAGCAGAGGTGGCTGAAGTTTCTGGGAATATTGCACAAGGTGCAGGATAGCTGTGTTGCACAGAGAAAGATGATCTCACATTGACAGGAGTACCTACAAGGTAGGATAAAAAAGTTTTTTTTTCGTTATATATCAAGTAAAAGGGAGTTGAGGGTTGTTATTGAACCAATGGCAAATGATGCTGGTAAGATAGTACTGGGGGACAAAAAATAGAAGATGAACTTAATGAGGACTTCACATCTGTCTTCACTGTAGAAGATGCTAGCTATTCTGACGAGAATACACATAAATTAAGATGTTTGCTGGCCTGGGCTAGCACCAGAGGCATCAGCAGTTGGTCTGCCACCTGTCCTCAGGGGAAGGAGAGATAAGGAACACAATGAAGCAGCATCTGGAGATGTGTAATGAAGGGACGGGAGAGAGAGAGCTGTCTAGAGCGGCTCCCCCTTTGAACCCTGAACTGTTTGAAGTGATGGACAGGCGATACCCCAGCAGGGGGATAAAAAGGGACAGGTTCGCTAAGGCAAGACACACACGACAGCCTAGGTAACGAGACCCTGGAAGCAGTGCTCCTATCACAAGTCGGTGGAAAGCTCTTGGACGGCTGATCGGGGGATCAGCCTTAAACGCACAGAGTGGAAGGGTACGATCAGCGGGAACCCGGTGTGTGTCCACCCTTGCTTGGGTGCCGGGTTCACTGCAGAGGATCGACCGCATCTGGAGGAGGGGTCACAGTCGGTGACCTCAGGTGACATCACAAAGGACCCGCCCGAAAGCTGCTTGTGAGCAATATCGCAGGTCTGTGAGTGGAAGCCGTTCTGAATGATCAGTCGTTCTCGTTCTCTCTCTCCCTCCCCCCACGTTGTCCATCGCCATGGCAACGATTACTGCGAACTGAACTAAATTGGACTGAACTTTGTGTCACTTTGAAATCGGTCATTTACCCCTAGACAACGATAGAGCTTGATTGATCCTGTTATCTTAATTCTGTGCACATGTGTGTTTATCAGTGCTGAACTGTTGCGTTTATTATCCTTTTGATTACTGTGTTGCTTGTTTCTTTAATAAAACTTTCTTAGTTCTAGTAATCCAGACTCCAACTGAGTGATCCATTTCTGCTGGTTTGGCAACCCAGTTACGGGGTACGTAACACTATGTACCAGAGTTTTGTGAGTATCAGGGAGCAGGAGTAAATGCCATTGTTAATAAAAAAACAAAAAGTGCTAGGCAAACTCAGAGGTGTTAAGGTGGATGTCACCAGGGACTACATCTCAGATTCCTGAGAGAGGTGGCTGAAGAGATACTGGTTATGATCTTTCAAGAATCACTTGATTCTGGCATGGTCCTAGGGGACTGGGAGATTGCAAATGTCACTCCACTCTTTAAGAAAGGAGAAAGGCAAAAGGAAGGAAATGAGAGGCCAGTTAGCCTAACCTTAGTGGTTGGGAAAGTACTGGTGTCTTATTAAGGATGAGGTCTCGAGGTACTTGTAGAGGGATGATAAATTAAGTCACAGGCAGCATGATTTCTATGAAGGGGAATCTTCCTTGATAAATCAGTTAGAATTCTTCAGGGAAGTAACAAGCACTGTGGACAAAGTGATTTTCAGAAGGTGTTGAAAAGGTGCCACACATTAAGCTGCAAAACAAGATAAAATCCTAGAGCATTACAGGAAAGATACTCGCATTGATAGTGGAATGGCCGACAGGCAGGAGGCAGAGAGTGAGAATTAAATAAGCCTTTTGTGGTTGGCTGTCACTGACTGGTGGTGTTCCTCAGGGGTCTGTATTGGGACTGCTACTTTTCACAGTGTTTATCAATGATTTAGTTAATCGAATTGAAGGGTTTGTGGCAAAGTTTGCAAATGATATGAAGGTAGGTGGAGGGGTAAGTAATGCTGATGAAGCAATGTGTTTGCAGCAGGACTTAGAGAAGTTGGAAGAATAGGCAAAAAAGTGGCAGATGGAATACAGTGTTGGAAAAGGTATGATAATGAATTTTGGTAAAAGGAATGATAGTGCAGACTTATCTAAATGGGGAGAAGGTTCAGGCATCAGAGGTGCAGAGGGACATAGATGTCCTCATGAAAGACATCAAAAAAGTTATTTCATAGGCTGAGTCTGTGGTAAAGAAGGTAAATGCAATGTTGGCGTTTATTTCAAGGGGAACAGAATACAAAAGCAAAGAGATAGTTCTGTGCCTTTATATGCCACTAGCCAGGCCTCACTTGGAGTAAGCTTTTGGGCCTCATATCTTAGAAAGGATGTGTTGTCATTGGAGACAGTCCAGCGGAGGTTCACGAGGATGATTACAGGAATGAAGGGGTTCACATATGAGGAACGTTTGTCAACCTTCAGATGACTCACCGGAATTGAGAAGAATACGGTTCATCTAAATGAAACTTACCAAATGTTGAAAAGAATAGATAGTGTGGATATGGAGAGGATGTTTCCCATTGTAATGCACTGTAAGGGTTCACTGCTAATGGAAAGGTTTTTTTGTAATGTTCACTGCTGGAGTAACGGTTTCTCTGTAGCAGCAATGTTTGGGTTATGGCTGGAGATAACAGGACTTGGATGCATGTTAGCCAATCAGGATTTTGTTGCCCTGTCTTGTGATTCTGGAAGGGTGTGGAAAAGTTAGGGCAGACATACTTGGAGATAGGATTACTATGTGAAACAGTGGGTTAGCCATTGCAAAGATCGGGCTGAGAGAAGGGCAGGACTGATGGTTAAACATTCCAGGATTCAGATGATTCAAACAGTCCAGAGAGAGGTGAATGATGCTGGGGAGCTGCACTGCTGATCAGGCAGAATGTCACAAAGTTGAGGTCCTCCAAGATGCTCATCCCGTAAGACAATGTAGGTAGAAGTCAGAAATACGGAAGGTGAAATCACTGTATTGGGATGATACTGTAGGCCTACCAACAGACAGTGAGAGAGATTAACATATGTCAGCAGGTTATGATCTGATAAAATATCAATAGATTTGCTGTACTGGGGTGATTAATCTCCCCAGAATTACTAGGGCTCCCTTACTGCCTGAGGCTTGGATGGGGCTTTATTTGTTAGGTGTGTTCAGAAAGGTTTCCTGAAACAGTATCTAAATGCTCACCAGGGAGGGGGATATACTTCACTTAGTCTTGGTAATAAGCCTATAGAGATGTTTGCAGTTTAATTGGGAAAGATTTAAGGATTATAAATCTGAAGGGTTTCAGATGGTTATTGATAAGGATAGACCTACAGGTCGATGAATGTAGGTTTGTGGATGGCAAGTTACATCAGAATTGGAAAGGAATCTTAGAGGGTAGTCTGGAAGTCAATGTTGCCGTTTTCCATCTGGCATGTCAGAGTCACTCACAGTCCAGTCGGTCAGAATTCCGGATTTCCCTGTCCATGTTAGGAAGGTAGAAAAGGACGGGGACTTTCAGGAACTTAGGAAGATGAAAGATATTGTATTTGTTTAAAAAAGTAGGAGGAGTCGTATGTCAGATTTAGAAAGCTGAAATTGGACAGGACATTGGAAAAACATATAGGAAGCAAGAAACAAGTCAGACTGTGAATCAGAGAAATGGCTTATGAGGTGAGGTGTACTCTGCAAAGTCAAATTTCAGAGGTTTTCTTCAGAATTCCTCTCCCTGTTGCATAGCTGTAATGACAGTTATGGCAGAGACATTTTCTGCCTGAGAATCTGGGAGATCCTGGAGTCGGTCGGTGTCACTGATAACTTCATATGAGGGAATTTGCAGTTGCTGCAGTTCCTGACTGAAAATGTGATGGAAATGGAGGTGGTGGTTGACAATTCGAAGATAGGTGGAGGGACAGGTAGTGTTGCAGAAGCAGTGAATCTGCAGGAGGACAGACAGATTCGGAGAATGGACAAAGCAGTGCCAGATGCCGGGAACTGTATGGTCATGCGTATAAGCAGTAATGGTGTTGGCCATTTTCTAAGCAGGTTAAAAATTCAAAAAAGCGGGTGTGCAAAGGGACTTGGGAGTTCTCCTGTAGGATTCCTAAAGGTTGCCTTGCAGATGAGTTTTTGGTAAGGAAGACAAATCAAACATTATCAATCATTTCAAGAGGACAAGTAAACAAAAGCAAAATTTAATGTTTTTTTGTAATATAATTTGTATTGAATTTTCAAAAAGAATACATGAAAAAAATAGAATCTACCCTCCCCACTCCCCTTAACCCTCCCCCCCCCCCATATATAGTCCTACCTAAAAAGAAAGAAAGAAAAAAAAAGAAAGAAAGAAAAGAACCGCCTGGGTATTGGAAGGTTTCCACATGCTCCATGGGATTCAAAATAAATTTGGTATAATTATTCGTTACTTTCCCCAAGTGACCAAAGTCTTTATCGGAGCACTTAAATATGCCATCCTATCTTTTGTAAATAAGGGCGCCAAATATTCAAAAATGTTACATATTTATCTCTTAAATTATAAATAATTTTTTCAAGTGGAATAGAACGAGCCATTTCATTATTCCAACAATCCATACTTACATAGGAATCAGATTTCCAAGTAACTGCTATAGTCTTCTTAGCTACTGCCAATGCAATTTTTATAAATTCTTTCTGATATTTATTCAATTTAAGTTTCGGTTTTATCCCTTCAATATCACCTAATAGAAATAATACAGGGTTATGTGGAAGTTAAGTTCCAGTAATTTGTTCCAATAAGATTCTTAAATTTATCCAAAAGGGTTGAATTTTAAAACAAGACCAAGTAGAATGTAAAAAAAGTACCAATTTCTTGATTACACCAAAAACATTTATCAGATAGATTTGAATTTAATCTATTCATTTTTTGCGGTGTAATATATAATTGGTGTAAAAATGATATTGTACTAATCTAAGTCGAACATTTATTGTATTTGTCATACTGTCAAGACAAAGTCTTGACCAATTTGTTTCATCAATATTAATATTCAGATCTGTTTCCCATTTTTGCTTTGACTTATGGGTTCCTTGTCAAATTATACATACAAGAAATAAATTTTTTAATTTTCCTTCTTTGTATTAAAATTTCAATTTCATTAGGTTTTGGCAAAAACATTGTTTGACCCAGCTTACCTTTTAAGTAAGCCTTTAATTGAAAGTAACAAAAGAAAGTATTATTAGATATTTTATATTTATCCTTTAATTGTTCAAATGACATCAATATACTTCGTTCAAAACAATCTCCTATAAATTTAATCCCTTTTTGGTACCAATTATATAAAAGTTGATTGTCCATTGTAAAAGAAATAAGTCTGTTTTGGAACAAAGGTCTCCTTGCTAATAGAGATTTCTGTGTTTCATTATCAACATTTATCTTATTCCATAGATCAATCAAATGTGTTAATATAGGAGATTCTTTCTTTTCCCGTATCAATTTAGATTCCCATTTATATATAAAATCTTCAGGTCTATTTTCTCCTATCTTGTCTAGTTCTATTTTAATCCATGCTGGTTTTCGATCATCGAAGAAAGATGCAATAAATCTAAGTTGATTTGCTTTATAATAGTTTTTAAAATTTGGAAGTTGTAACCCTCCTAACCCAAATTTACAAGTCAATTTTTCCAATGATATTTTTGACATTTTACCTTTCCAAAGAAATTTTCTCACACATTTATTTAACTCCTGAAAAAATTTCTGTGGCACTTGTATTGGTAATGTTTGAAACAAATACTGTAATCTAGGAAAAATATTCATTTTTACAACATTGACTCTACCTACTAATGTTATTGGTAATATCATCCATTTGTCAAGATCTTCTTGAATTTTTTTCAATAGTGGTAAATAATTAAATTTATATAAATTCTTTACATCATTATCAAGTCTTACACCTAAATACTTTATACCATTTACCGGCCATCTAAATTGGGTTACTAATCGACATTGACTATAGTCTCCTTTAGTAAGAGGTAAAATTTCACTTTTATCCCAATTTATTTTGTAACCTGATACCTTCCCATATTCATCCAATCTAGAAGATAATTTATGTAACGAATATTGTGGGTTTGTTAAATAGATCAAAACATCATCAGCAAAAAGATTAATTTTATATTCCTCCTGATTAACTCTAAAACCCATAATATCTGGATCAATTCTAATTAGTTCTGCTGATGGCTCTATCGCCAATACAAATAAAGCAGGTGATAGTGGACAACCTTGTCTAGTTGACCTTTTTAACTGGAATGGTGTTGAAATTTGAGAGTTTGTCACTACTTTAGCTTTAGGGCTAGAATTTAAAGTTTTAATCCAATTTATAAAAGATGTTCCTAACCCATATTTTTCTAGTACTTTAAATAAAAAATCCCATTCTAATCTATCAAATGCTTTTTCTGCATCCAAAGCTACTACTATACTCTTCTCATCCCTTTTTTGTGCCAAATGAATTATACTGAGTAGCCGGGTTACATTATCTGCCAATTGTCTATTTTTAATAAATCCTGTTTGATCCATATGTATTAATTTTGGTAAATATTTAGATAATCTATTCGATAAAATTTTTGCTATTATTTTATAATCTGTATTCAATAAAGAAATAGGCCTGTATGATGCTGGTTTCATAGGATCTCTGTCTTTTTTTCGCAATACTATGACAATCGCTGTTGAAAAAGATTCTGGAAGTTTGTGTATTTTTTCTGCTTGACGTATTAGTTCCATAAAAAGAGGAAATAATAAATCTTTAATTTTTTTTATAAAATTCAGGTGGAAAACCATCTTCTCCTGGAGATTTATTACTTTGGAGTGATCCTAAAGCTTCTTCAACTTCTTTTAATGTAAAAGGCATATCTAATCCCTTCTGTTCTTCCAAATTCAATTTTGGAAGAGAAACTTGTGATAAAAACCTTTCTATCTCATTAACATCATTTTGGGATTCTGATTGATATAATTCAGAATAGAAATTTTTAAATGTTTCATTTATTTCAAGAGGTTTATAAGATATTTTATTTGCCCTTGTTCTAATTGCATTTATTGTTTTGGAAGCTTGTTCTGTTTTCAACTGCCAGGCAAGAATTTTATGTGCTCTCTCACCTAACTCATAATACCTTTGTTTAGTTCTTATAATTGCTTTTTCCGTTCTATATGTCTGAAGCGTATTAGGGGCCAGATAATAAGTTATACGTCTAAAATTAAGAAAGAATATATGGCAGAACTAGATCAATTGGAAAAAGGGATTACAAAAATAGAAAAAGAATCTCAAAGATATATGTCAGAAGAAAAACGAAAACAACTTGTCAATAAGAAGTAGCAAAATTTAATGTTGAGGTTCAACAAGGCATTGGTCAGACTGTACTCAGAATATTATAAGCAGTTGTGGGCCCGTTATCTCAACAAAGGTATCCTGGCATTAGAAAGGCTCTAAAGAATTTCACGGGATTGATTGGTGAAAATAAAGGTTAATGCTTGAGGTGAGATTGGTGGCTCTAGGCCTGTACTCACTGGAGTTCATTAGAAATAGGGGGAATTTCATTGAGACCTATTGAATATTGAAATACCAATATAGAGTGGATGTCGAGAAGATGTTTAATCTCTCCTTCTACCAGTACAGAGTGCCCTCCTGCTTCAAATTATCCACATTGTCCCTGTACCAGAAAAGACCAAGGTAACATGCCTCAGTTGCTGTCCTGTCACACACTGCAATAACAAGCAAATGCTTTGAGAGACTGGTCAAGGATAACATCTGCAGCTTGCTACCACCCAAACTGGACCCCCTACAATTCCCCTACCGACATAACCAATCGACCAACGACGCAATAGCCCTGTTCAACACACAGTTCTTACACATCTGGAGAAGAAGATTGCTTGTACGAGAATGCTGTTCTTGGAGTGCAGTTCAGCATTCAACATCATAATTCCATCCAGGCTCGACAAGGAGCTCAGAGACCTCGATCTTGACACTGCCTTGTGCAGCTGTATCCTGAACTTCCTGTCAGACCACCAGCAAATGGTAAGAGTGGGCTCCCTCACCTCCACCCCTCTGACTCTCAATACAGGAGCCCCTCAGGGCTGTCTTCTGCGTCCCCTCCTTTACTCTCTGTACACCCACGACTGCATCGTCACCCACAGCTCTCATCTACTAATTGAATTTGCCAATGACTCTTCATTGAGTGGCCTTATCTCAGACAATAACGAGGCAGCCAACAGGGAAGAAGTCATTTCTCTGACACAGTGGTGTCAAGAAAAGAACCTCTCCCTCAAGGTCGCAAAAACAAAGGAGCTGGTTGTGGATTACAGGAGGAATGGAGATGGGCTAGGCCCTATTGACATCAGTGGATCTGGAGTTGAGAGGATAACTAGCTTTATGTTCCTCAGCATCCACATCATCATGGACCTCATGTGGTGGGTACACACCAGCTGTGTGGTGAAAAAGGCACAACAACACCTGTTTCACCTCGGACAGTTTACAAAGTTTAGCTTGAGCCCCAAAACCCTAAAAACTTTCTACATGGGCACAATTGAGAGCATCCTGACTGGCATGGGAACTGTGCCTCCCTTAAATGCAGGACTTTGCAGAGAGTGGTACAGACAGCCTAGCGCATCTGTAGTTGTGAACTTCCCATGATTCAGGACCTTTACAAAGACAGGTGTGTACAAAGGGCCTGTAGGATCATTGGGGACCCAAGTCACCCCAACCACAACCTATTCCAGCTGCTGCCATCCGGGAAGTGGTACTGCAACATAAAATCCGGGACCAACAGGTTCCGGGACTGCTTCTTCCACCGGGCCATCAGACTAATTCATTCAGACTGATTTAAGTGTATTCTATATTACATTGACTGTTTGCTTTATTATAAATTATTATCAATTCCTATAATTGCACATTGCACATTTAGATGGAGAGGTAACGTAAAGATTTTTACTTCATCTATGTAAAGGATGTAAGAAATAAAGTCAATTCAATTCAATTCATTCCTATAGTGGAGGCGTCTATGACCAGAGTGCACAGTCTCAGAGAAGAGGGATATCCATCTAGAACAGAAATGAAGAGGAATTACTTCAGGTTGTGGGTAGTGAAACTGGAATTCATTACCACAGACAGCAGTGGAGGCCAAGCCATTCAGTATAAAATAAAGGTTGATAGATTTTTGATTCGTCAGTGCATCAATGGGGTGTGTGGAAAAGGCTAGAGAATGGTGTGAAGAGGGATTAAAAAAAAACCTCAGCCATTCTGGAATGGTGAAGCAGACTGGATTTGGTTGAATGGCCTAATTCTGCCCCTACCCCTTGTGGTCCGATCACAGCCATAACAGAAACGTAGTTGAGGGAAGGGCAGAATGGGCAGCTAAATCTTCCAGGATACAAAGATGCAGGGAAGAGGGGAGGAGGAGTTAACAACTTGAATGCAGAGGACATAATAATGATCTGTAGGGAGAGCATCATTCTTACCTGAGTCGTCTGGTGAGGCCCTATCAATACCACTTCGATATAAGGATATGGTATTATAGAAACCCTAACAGTCAGCAGCAATTGGAGTCACAGATATGTAGAGAGACTGCAGTTGTAAACATAATAAGGTAGTATTAGAAAGAGATTTTAACTTTCTCACATTGACTGGACCTTTCATAGTGTAAAAGGTATGGAGCTGAATTTGTGAAATGTGTCTAAGAAAGTTTCCTTCATCAAGACAGAGATGAACACTGCTTGAGAGGGCGCAACACTGGGACTGCTTCTGAGAAATGATGGAGGTAAGTGGCAGAATTGTCTGTCGGTGAGCAGTCTGGCTCCAATAACCAGAATTCTCATAGATTTTCAATGGTTATTGTGAACAATGCAATCCATTAAAAAGTTAAGTTCCCAAACAGGACCAGAACACAGTTAGGAGCTATTAAGCGGGATCTTGCAGTGGTTGACAAGAAAGATGCATCTGGCAAGTAGGAAACCTATAAAAGTGTGATGTCAGGAGTTTGGGACCTTCTTGTTCCTTTTAGGGTAAAGAACAAGGCTCACTGGTTGATGAGAAATACCGAGGCCATGGTTGAAAAACTGGAAACAGCCTGCTTACATTTACTCTTGAGCCCAAAGAAATTAGCTTCAGTCACCTTCACTTGCCCCATCATTCAACTATTTGCACAAGCAACAAACTTACTTTCAAGGCCACCTCATCGCATATTCTCGATATTTATTGATTATTTAATTATTGTTTCTTCTTTTTGTACTTGCACTGTTTGTTGTCCTCTGTAGACAATAGACAATAGGTGCAGAAGTAGACCATTCGGCCCTTCGAGCTTGCACCGCCATTGTGAGATCATGGCTGATCATCTACTATCAATACCCGGTTCCTGCCTTGTCCCCATAACCCTTGATTCCCCTATCCATAAGATACCTATCTAGCTCCTTCTTGAAAGCATCCAGAGAATTGGCCTCCACTGCCTTCTGAGGCAGCACGTTCCACACCTCCACAACTCTCTGGGAGAAGAAGTTCCTCCTCATCTCTGTCCTAAATGACCTACCCCTTATTCTTAAACCATGCCTTCTGGTACTGGACTCACCCAACATCTGGAACATATTTCCTGCCTCTATCTTGTCCAATCCCTTAATAATCTTATATGGCTCAATCAGATCCCCCCTCAATCTCCTTAATTCCAGCGTGTACAAGCCCAGTCTCTCTAACCTCTCTGCGTAAGACAGTCCGGACATCCCAGGAATTAACCTAGTGAACCTACGTTGCACCTCCTCCACAGCCAGGATGTCCTTCCTTAACCCTGGAGACCAAGACTGCACACAATATTCCAGGTGTGGTCTCACCAGGGCCCTGTACAAATGCAAAGGATTTCCTTGCTCTTGTACTCAATTCCCTTTGTAATAAAGGCCAACATTCCATTAGCCTTCTTCACTGTCTGCTGCACTTGCTCATTCACTGTCAGAGACTGATGAACAAGTACTCCTAGATCTCTTTGTATTTCTCCCTTACCTAACTCCACACAGTTCAGGTAATAATCTGCCTTCCTGTTCTTGCTCCCAAAGTGAATAACCTCGCACTTATTCACATTGAACGCCATCTGCCAAGTTTCTGCCCACTCACCCAGCCTATCCAAGTCACCTTGAATTCTCCTAACATCCTCATCACATGTCACACTTCCACCCAGCTTAGTATCATCAGCAAACTTGCTGATGTTATTCACAATGCCTTCCTCTAAATCATTGATGTAAATCGTAAACAGCTGTGGTCCCAATACCGAGCCCTGTGGCACTCCACTAGTCACCACCTGCCATTCCAAGAAACACCCATTCACTGCTACCCTTTGCTTTCTATCTGCCAACCAGTTTTCTATCCATGTCAATATCCTCCCCACAATGCCATGAGCTCTGATTTTACCCACCAATCTCCTATGTGGTACCTTATCAAATGCCTTCTGAAAGTCAACGTACACCACATCCATTAGATATCCCGTGTCTATCTTCCTGGTTACATCCTCGAAAAACTCCAATAGATTAGTCAAGCATGATTTGCCCTTGGTAAATCCATGCTGGCTCGGCCCAATCCTATCAATGCTATCAAGATATGCCGCTATTTCATCTTTAATAATGGACTCTAGCATCTTCCCCACTACTGATGTTAGGCTAACAGTTAGTTCTCTATTTTCTCCCTCCCTCCTTTCTTAAAAAGTAGGATAACATTAGCCATTTGCCAATTCTCAGGAACTGATCCTGAATCTAAGGAACATTTGAAAATGATCACCAATGCATCCGCAATTTCCAGAGCCACCTCTTTTAGTACCCTAGGATGCAGACCATCTGGACCTGGGGATTTGTTAGCCTTCAGTCCCATCAGTCTACTCATCACCGTTTCTTTCCTAATGTCAATCTGTTTCAGTTCCTCTGTTACCCTATGTCCTTGGCCCATCCATACATCTGGAAGATTGCTTGTGTCTTCCCTAGTGAAGACAGATCCAAAGTACTTATCAAATTTGTCTGCCATTTCTCTGCTTCCCATAACAATTTCTCCCAATTCATTCTTCAAGGGCCAAACATTGTTCTTAACTATCTTACTTCTCTTCACATACCTATGTTACGTACCCCGTAACTGGGTTGCCAAACCAGCAGAAATGGATCACTCAGTTGGAGTCTGGATTACTGGAACTAAGAAAGTTTTATTAAAGACATAAGCAACACAGTACTCTAATAGTAAGGATATTAATGCAACAGGTTAGCAATGAATAAACACACATGTACACAGAACTAGGATAATAGGATCAATCAAGCTCTATTGTCGCCTAGGGGTAAATGACCAGTTTCAAAGTGACAGAGTTCAGTTTAGTTCAGTTCGCAGTAATCGCCGTCGCCGTGGGAGAGAGAGAGAGAGAGAGAGAGAGCGAATGAATATTCAAATCGGAGTCCAAACAGACCTTCGATATTCCTCACAGTCAGTTTTCGGGCGAGCCCTTTGTACTGTGACCCCTCTGTTTCAGATACGATCATTCCTCTGCAGTGAACCTGGCACCCAGGCAAGGGCGGACACACACCAGGTTCCCGCCGATCGTACCTTTCCACCCTGTGCGTCTATGGCTTGGTCCCGCGACAGCCCTCCAAAACTCCCACCGACTTGTGGGAGGCGCACCGCTTCCAGGGTCTCGTTACCTCGTGGTGTCATGTGTGCTGCCTTAGCGAACCTGCCCCTTTTTACCCCCCTGCTGGGGTATCGCCTGTCCATCACACTTCAAACAGTTCAGGGTTCAAAAAGGAGCCGATCTTGACAGTTCTCAGACCGGTGTCTCCTTCCGTTAAACTCTCTCGTCTCTTCATTAACATTTCCAATTGCTGCTCCATTGTCTTCCTTATCTCTCTTTCTCCTGAAGACAGGTGGCAGATCAACTGCTGATCCCACTGGTGCCAGCACAGGACAGTTAACATCTTAGTCTATGTTTACTTTTTGTAACCCTCTTTTGTCACACCTAAAAAGAAAAACTTTTGCTATCCTCCTTTATATTCCCAGCTAGCTTGCATTCATACCTCATTTTTTCTTCCTGTATTCTCTTTTTGGTTAAGTTCTGCTGCTCCTTAAAAATTTCCCAATCATCCATCTTCCCACTCACCTTAGCTCTGTTATACTTCTTTTTTAATGCTATGCTATCTCTGACTTCCTTTGTCAACCACTGTGGCCACTTTCCCCCCTTTGAATCCTTCCTTCTCCGGGGGATGAACTGATTTTGCACCTTGTGCATTATTCCCAAGAATATCTGCTATTGCTGTTCCACTGTCTTTTCTGCTAGGATATCTGACTCGTCAACCTTGGCCAGCTCCTCCTTCATGGCTCCATAGTCTCCTTTGTTCAACTGCAATACTGACACTGCTGATCTGTACTCTGATTGAATGTCCTAGGTGGATGGAATTTCATTGATTCTGTTATAGTTATTATTTACAGATTTGTTGAATAGACAAGAAAATTAATCGGAGTTATATATAGGGACATATATGTATATTGAACTCTTGTCTAATATCTTCAACTCTTCCTTCCTTTTTAAAAGTTCCTTCACCCTGCCATTCCTTATCTTCCTCACCAGGACAAATTTATCCCTAACATCTTGCAAACTGCAAGGTAACCTTCAGAAATCCTGCAGGAGGACTCCCAAGTCTCTTTGCACCACAGTTTTTGAATTTTTAACCTGCTTAGAAAAAGGCCCACGTCATTACTGCTTATATACATGACTATACAGTTCCCTGCATGACATTCTATCTGCCACTTCTTTGTCCATTCTCACAACCTGTCTGTCCTTCTGCAGATTCCCTGCTTCCTCAACACTACCTAACCCCCACCTATCTTCGGATTGTCTGCAAACCGGAATGAAAAACCATTAATTCTGTCCTGCGACATGAAAGGAAGTGACCCAGCAGTCCCGAGCACCCGTCACACCTGAGCGCATCCACCTCACCTGTCAAGCCGCTTGCATCGAGTTCAAACTCATTGTCTTTCCTCTCTTTTGTCTGTACTCCTGTCTATCCTGTTTACCGAATGAGCTCTCATTGGCGACAGTATTATCTCCTGCTCAGGGTCACACTGACTGCAACTCACATTTACACTATTCTGCACATCACTCACAAATCTACAGGATACTGGTCCTCCTCCAGTTCAGGAGCAATCCATCTCTTCTGTACATATCGCTCTACCACAGAAGACATTGCAATGATCCAAGAACTTCAATCTTGCCCCCCTACCTCAGACCCTCAGTGACATATTCATCTGAATCATCATTCTATTTTTATCCTCACCAATATGTGGCACAGTGTGTAATCTCGAAATTACTGCTCTGAAAGTTGAGCTTTTTAAGTTCTCTCCTAATTCCCCCTATTCACTTTGTAGAAGTTCAACCCTCTTTATACCATGTTTTTTTTTGGCATTTGATAAGGTTGTCCCATGCAAGGCTCCTTTAGACTGTATGGAGGCATGGAATACAAGGAGACTTTGCTTTGTGGATCCAGAATTGGCTTGTCCACAGAAACAAAGGGTGGTTGTAAACGCTTCATATTCTCCATGGTGGTCGGTGACCCATGATTTTTCACAGGAATCGATTCTGGGACCTTTCCTGTTTGCGATTTTTATAAATGACCTGGATGAATAAGTAGAATGGTGGGTTAGTAAGTTTACTGATGATACCAATGTTGGGGCTGCTGTGCATCGTCTGGAGGGCTGTCAGTGATTAAACCGGACATCTATAGGATGCAGAACTAGGCTGAGGAGTGGTAGACGGACTTTAGCCGAGAGAAATGTGGAGTGATTAATTTAGTATGTCCAATTTGAGGACAGAATACCATATAAATGGTAAGGCTCTAGGCAGTGTAGAAGATCTGAGAGATCTTGGAGTCCGTTTCGATAGGACACTCAAAGCTGCAACGCAGATTGACAATGTTTTCAAGAAGGCGTATGTTCTGTTGGCATCATCAACCGTGGGATTGAGTCCAAGAGTTGTGAGGTCATGTTACAGCTATATAAGACCTTGGTCCGACCCCACTTGCAGTACTGTGTTCAGTTCTGATCACCTCACTACAGGAAGGATGTGGATACCGTACAGAGAGTGCAGAGGAGATTTACAATGATGTTGCCTGGATTGGAGTATGTACCTTATGATAATAGGTTCAGTGAACTTGGCCTTTTTTCCTTGGAGTGACAGAGGGTGAGAGGTGACCTGATAGAGGTGTGTAAGATGATGAGGGGCATTGATCATGTGGATAGCCAGAGGCTTTTTTTCCATGACTGAAAAGGTTGACCAGAGGGGGCATAGTTTTATGGTGCTTGGACATAGGTACCGAGGGGATGTCAGAGGTAAGTTTTTCACACAGAGGCTGTTGGGTGTGGGAACTGCACTGCCAACGGTGGTGGTGGAAGTGAATACAATAGGGTCTTTTAAAAGCCTCTTAGATAGGTACACGGAGGTCAGAAAAATAGAGGGCTATTCAATAGCAACATTTTTGGTGGTCTCTTGAGTAATGTACATGGTTAGCACAATATTGTGGACCAAAGCACCTGTGCTGTGCTGTAAATTTCTATGTTCTGTATGTACCAGGAGCACTTGAGAATTTTCTGCAGCTGCTCCGACATGTTCCTGATTCTGGTTCTCTGGAGACAATATAACATCCTTGTATAGCCACTGAATCTTGAGTCTTCTCTTGAATACTGTTCTGCCTGGGTGTGTTGTGGATAGTGTGGAGGGCTGTCAAAGGTTACAATGGGACATTGATAGGATGCAAATCTGGGCTGAGAGGCAGCAGATGGAGTTCAACCCAGATAATTGTGAGGAGGTTCATTTTGGTACATCAAATATGATAACTGAATGGTAAGACTCTTGGCAGTGGAGGAACAGAGGGTTAGGGTTGCGAGGTGGTGTGGTCTGAGTCCATAGAACACTCAAAGCTGCTTCACAGGTTGACTCTGTGCTTAAGAAGGCATACTGTGCATTGGCCTTCATCAATCCTGGGATTGAGTTTAAGAGCTGACAGGTAATGTTGCAACTATATAGGACCCTGGTCAGACCCCTCGTGGAGTACTGTGCTCAGTTCTGGTCACCTCACTATAGGAAGGGTGTGGAAACTTCCTTACAAGGATGTTGTCTGAATTGGGGCGCATGCCATATGAGAATAAGTTGAGTGAATTCGGCCCTTTCTCCTTGGGGCGACGGAGGATGAGAGGTTACTTGATAGAGGTGTACAAGATAATGAGAGGCATTGATTGTATGCGTAGTCAGAGGCTTTTCCCCCGGGCTGAAATGGTTAACACGAGAGAGTTTTAAAGTGTTTGGAGTAGGTACAAAGGAGATGTCAGGGGTATGTTTTTTTACGCTGAGAGTGGTGAATGAGTGGAATGGGCTACTGGCAGCAGTGGTGGAGACGGAAACGATAGGGTCTTTTAATAGACTCTGGATAGTTACATGGAGGTTAGGAGAATACAGGGCTATGGTTAAAGCCTAGGTAGTTGAAAGGTAGGGACATGTTCGGCACAGCTTCGTGGGCTGAAGGGCCTGTATTGTGCTGTATGTTTTCTATGTTTCTACCTACATTATTTTACTGGATGACCGCAACCTTGTGACATTCTGCCTAATGAGCAATGCAGCTCCCCAACCTCATTCACCTCCCTCTGGTCTGTTTGAATCATCTGAATCCTGGAATATTTAGCTAACACTCCTGCCTTTCTCTCAGCCAGATCTTTGTTGTGGCTAATTTACAGTGTCACAAGGTAATCTTGGGTACAAGTATGTCTGCCTTAACTGTACTATACCTTGCACTGAAATAAACACACTTCAGCCCCTTGGAGCCACTGTGCTCATCAACAATGCCCCATCTTGACTTCCTGATGGGCTTTCTCGATCTCGTCTCTACTTTCTGCTCAATGCTACTTACTGACCTGTAGCTCTGGTTCCCACCCATCCCCTTCCTCCACACACATGCCAAATGAGAAAACTCTGCAATGCTGCAACAAAACTCCCTGGCAGAATATTAGCTCCCCTCAGTACAGGTGTAACCCATCCTCCTTACACCAGTCCCACCTATCCTGGAATATAACGCAGTGATCTGTGTACCTGATGCCATCCCTCTCGCACCAGGTTGTTAGCCATACATTTCACCTTACACTTTACAATCTCTTAGCTCACAAGCATGTGGCCCCTGAATTAATCCTGAGATCACCACCCCAGAGTCCTACTTCTTAACTTTCTACCCAACTACCCAGATTGTATTTGCAGGACCTTCTCTCTGTTGTAAATTCTAATAAGGAACATGAGCTCTGGCTGCTCCCCCTGCCCTGGCATGATGTAGGTAACACTCATTTCAACAGATACTCTCGACTGTGTCCCCCACTCCCACCCACACCCCACTAAAGTATTTGCTGCATGTGATTCCATTCCTGTATATTCATGTATTTTTCTGATTGCCTCTTTGTAATGAAAATTGTTTTAACGGTCATTCAGTGTTCTTTTTTATTTCAGCTCAGGGTATTTACATATGCATTTGAAAACAAAGGAATTGCTGCACATATGTTAAAGAAAAACACTTCATGAGAACTCATACGATTTCAATACCAAAAGGCAAACAAGTGTCTACAGTAGCAGCAGCACAGTAATCAAAATAAAACTGACCATCCACTAAACAAGCCAATTTCTGCAATGTTGGAGGGGGTCACAGGTCTGAAATGTCACGCAACCTGTTCTCTCTCTCTCTCTGTCTCTCTCTCTCTCTTTCTCGTATCTCTCTGTCTATCTCCATCTCTCTCTTTGCTTTTCAGTCTGTCTCTCTTGCGCTCACTTTTTCTCGCTTTCTTGCTCTTCCTGTCTTGCTTTCTCTCTCTGGCTCTCCCTCTGTCCCTCGCACTCTCTCTCATTCAGTCACTGTCAATCTCTCTCTTTCTTGCTGTCTTTCTCTTTCCCTCTCAACATTCTGTTCCCTGTTTCAGCTCCAGCTGTGGTCTACCCTGAGACAACTCTCTTTCCACCTTGCAGCAAAGAACATGCTCGTTTTTATACCCTTCAAAACCGCTGACACTGGTATATTTACATCTTGGTGGGACCAGCTGTACTCACCCGAACTTTGATGACCTTCAGCCCTGACAAATATGTATTTCACCACCTCAACTATTATGTTGTACTTGACTCGCTGAAAATATTGTTGTAGACTAGTAGTCTTGTATTTCCACAAAACAATCACAATCCAAGATAATACTATTTAGTCTTACAGACCTCCATTTTATTTCAGCATAAGCCAAGGAGGAATCACCGTTAACTCTTTCCTTACAGCACCATTGTGGC
The DNA here is from genome assembly GCF_030028105.1 of Mobula birostris. Classification (NCBI taxonomy): domain Eukaryota; kingdom Metazoa; phylum Chordata; class Chondrichthyes; order Myliobatiformes; family Myliobatidae; genus Mobula; species Mobula birostris. The sequence goes on from NC_092397.1 coordinate 29,104,773, forward strand.
AGAGAGATCCAAACACTCAACATTCTCTGTGTGTAAAATAAAACTGACTCTGGCACCCATCCCCCTATAATTTCCTCCAGCTACCTGAAAGGTACATCCTCTCATGTTAGCCATTGCCAGCCTTGTGAAAAGACGCAGTGTGTCCATGCTATCGATCTTTTTTTCTCTCTCGTGTATACCTCTGTCAAATCTCCTCTTATCCCCCTATGCTGTAAAGAGAAAAGCCCAAACTTACTCAAATTTTCCACATGTGCTCTGTATAATGAGGTGACCAGACCTGAAAACAACACTCCAAGTATGGTCAAATCAGTTTTACAGAGTTGTGACATTACCCCGCAGCTCCTGAACTCAGACCCCATGACAATGAAAACCAACACATCAGAAGCCTTCTTCCCATAATCCTGGCATTTGTACTCTGTAATCCAGTTTGAATCTTCATTGTCTATCACCTAATACTTTTCCAGATGGAACCCCATCTGCCACTTCTCAGCCCTGTTTAGCAACGTGTTGATGCCCCATTGTAACCTTAACACCATAATACATAGGTGCAGAATCAGGCCATTTTGCCCATCGTGTCTGCTTTGCCATTCCATCATGGCTGAACACGCAACCCACTCAATGTCATGCACCTGCCTTCTCGTCATATCCTTTGATGTCCTGACCGATCATTAAACTATTAACTTCCACCTTAAATATACCAAGGACTTGGCCTCCACTGCAGTCTGTCACAGAGAATTCCACAGACTCTGTACTCTCTGGTTAAAAAATTCCTCCTGACAACTGTTCTAAAAGGTCACCTTCCCTCCCCCATTTGAGAAGCTGTGTCCTCTAGTTCTGGATAGCCCCTCCATAGGAAACATCCTCCCCATATCCATCCTATCTATTCCTTTCAACATTCGGTAAGTTTCAATTAGATCAACCGTATTCTTCTCAATTCTGGTGAGAACAGACCCAAAACTGCCAAATGTTCCTCATATGTGAAAGCCTTCATTCCCAGAATCATCCTCGAGAACCTATCTACGGGTCGGGAACCTGTCTACGGGTGAAGTGCCGGAGGATTGGAGAGTGGCTCATGTTGTTCCGTTGTTTAAAAAAGGATCGAAAAGTAATCCAGGAAATTATAGGCCGGTGAGTTTAACGTCAGTAGTAGGTAAGTTATTGGAGGGAGTACTAACAGACAGAATCTACAAGCATTTGGATAGACAGGGGCTTATTAGGGAGAGTCAACATGGCTTTGTGCATGGTAGATCATGTTTGACCAATCTGTTGGAGTTTTTCGAGGAGGTTACCAGGAAAGTGGATGAAGGGAAGGCAGTGGATATTGTCTACATGGACTTCAGTAAGGCCTTTGACAAGGTCCTGCATGGGAGGTTAGTTAGGAAAATTCAGTTGCTAGGTATACATGGAGAGGTGGTAAATTGGATTAGACATTGGCTCAATGGAAGAAGCCAGAGAGTGGTAGTAGAGAATTGCTTCTCTGAGTGGAGGCCTGTGTCTAGTGGTGTGCCACAGGGATCAGTGCTGGGTCCATTGCTATTTGTCATCTATATCAATGATCTGGATGATAATGTGGTAAATTGGATCAGCAAGTTTGCTGATGATACAAAGATTGGAGGTGTAGTAGACAGTGAGGAAGGTTTTCAGAGCCTGCAGAGGGACTTGGACCATCTGGAAAAATGGGCTGAAAAATGACAGATGGAGTTTAATACTGACAAGTGTGAGGTATTGCACGTTGGAAGGACAAACCAACGTAGAACATTCAGGGTTAATGGTAAGGCACTGAGGAGTGCAGTGGAACAGAGGGATCTGGGAATACAGATACAAAATTCCCTAAAAGTGGCGTCACAGGTAGATAGGGTCGTAAAGAGAGCTTTTGGTACCTTGGCCTTTATTAATCAAAGTATTGAGTATAAGAGCTGGAATGTTATGATGAGGTTGTATAAGGCATTGGTGAGGCCGAATCTGGAGTATTGTGTTCAGTTTTGGTCACCAAATTACAGGAAGGATATAAATAAAGTTGAAAAAGTGCAGAGAAGGTTTACAAGGATGTTGCCGTGACTTGAGAAACTCAGTTACAGAGAAAGGTTGAATATGTTAGGACTTTATTCCCTGTAGCGTAGAAGAATGAGGGGAGATTTGATAGAGGTATATAAAATTATGATGGGTATAGATAGAGTGAATGCAAGCAGGCTTTTTCCGCTGAGGCAAGGGGAGAAAAAAAAAGAGGACATGGGTTAAGGGTGAGGGGGGAAAAGTTTAAAGGGAACATTAGCGGGGGGCTTCTTCACACAGAGAGTGGCGGGAGTATGGAATGAGCTGCCAGATGAGGTGGTAAATGCAGGTTCTTTTTTTAACATTTAAAAATAAATTGGACAGATACATGGATGGGAGGTGTATGGAGGGATATGGTCCGTGTGCAGGTCAGTGGGACTAGGCAGAAAATGGTTTGGCACAGCCAAGAAGGGCCAAAAGGCCTGTTTCTGTGCTTTAGTTTCTATGGTTCTATGGTATAACCTCCTCTGGACTGTCTCCAATGACAGCACATCCTGCCTCTCGGTTTTTTTGCACTACCTTACTTCTCATTTTTCTATTTTCTATTTTTTGATTTATAATTTAAATTTTTAATAATTACTAATTTTAACTATTTTAATATTTGTAATATTTAATATTTCTAATCCAGGGAGTGTGAAGCACAGAATCAAATATCGTTGTGATGATTGTACGTTTTAGTACCAATTGTTTCACAACAATAAAGTATAAAGTATGAAGTATATGTATAACTATCCTTTCTGAGATATCGGGCCCAAAACTGTTGAAAATGCTCCAGTGCGTCCGAACTACTGTCATAAAAGGGTACGTAATTATCTCTTTACTTTTATATTCTATTTCTTGAAATAAATGCCAACATTGCATTTACCTTCTTTTCCACAGACTCAGCCCATAAAATAACCTCCTTGATGTCTTTCATGAGGACTTCTATGTCCCTTTGCATCTCTGATGTTTGAACTTCTCCCCATTTAGATACTAGGCTGCACTATTGTTTCTTTTACCAGACTGCATTATCATACTTTTCCCAACACTATATTCCATCTGCCACTTTCTTGCCTGTTCTTCAAACTTCTCTGAGTCCTTCTGCAAACACATTGCTTCCTCAGCAATATTTACCCCTCAACCTATCTTCATATCATCCTGAAAATTTGCTACAAACCACTCAATTTAATTATCTAAATCTTTGATAAACAATGTCAAAATTAGCAGTCCCAATACAGACCCCTGAGGAACACCACCAGTCAATGGCAGCCAACCATAAAAGGTCCCTTTAATTGTCACACACTGTCTCCTGCCTGTCAGCCATTCCGCTATCCATGCCAGCATCTTTCCTGTAACACTCTAGGATTTTATCTTGTTAAGCAGCCTGATGTGTGGCACCTTATCAAAGAACTTCTGAAAATCCAAGTAAGTGACATCCACTGTCTCTCATTTGTGCACGCTGCTCATTACTTCCTCAACGAGTTCTAACAGATTTGTCAAGGAAAATTTCCCTTCACAGAATCCATGCTGACTTTGACTTATTTTATTATTAGTCTTCAAGTAGCTCGAAACATCATCCTTAATAAGACTCCAACACTTTCCCAGCCAATGAGGTTAGGCTAATTGGCCTCTTATATCCTTTCTTTAGCCTTTCTCCCTTCTTAAAGAATTGAGTGACATTTGCAATCTTCCAATCCTCTGGGACCATGTCAGAGTTAAGAGATTCTTGAACAATCATGACCAATGCATCTGTTATCTCTTCAACAACCTATCCCAGGAATTTGAGATGTTGTCCTTCTGGTCCTGGTGACTTATCTAGATCAGATCTCTGAGTGTGTCTTGCACTTTTTCCTTTTTATTTGCAATGGCACTTACTCCTGCTCCCTGACACTCACAGACTTCTGGAACATAGCTAATATCTCTACAGTGAAGGCAGATGCAAAGTACTCCTTACGTTCATCTGCTATTTTTGTCCGCTGTTACTATGTCAGCAGCATCATTTGCCAGTGGTTCAATATCAACCCTCACGTCCCTTGTATTCTTCATATAACCAAAAAAATACTTTTGGTATACTGCTTTATACAGGTATGCCTGTCATTTTGAGAACATCTTTCTCTGTGCATTTTGAGAACATCTTTTGGTATCCTGCTTTATACAGGTATTCCTGTCATTTTGAGAACATCTTTCTCTGTGCAGCATATCTATCCTGTACCTTGTGAAATAATCCCAGAAACTTCAGCCATCTCTTCACTGCTCTAATCGCTGCCAATATCCTTCTCCAGCGTCCTCTGGGCAAGGTCCTCTCTCTGCCTCTGTAAATCCCTTTATTCCATATTTGTGAGTTATGCTTCACCCTCTCAAATTGCCACACAAATTCGATCATATTATGATCACAGCCTCCTAACGGTTCAGTTACATTAAGCTCCCTTACGAAATCAGTGCTGTTAGGTAACATCCCATCTAATGATAGATTTTCAACAAGATTTTCAACCACAAACTACTCTAAAAAAGCCATCTTGTAGGCATTCGACAAATTCCCTTTCTTGTGTTTCAGCACCAACCTGATTTTCCCAGTCCTCTTCCATATTAAGGTTCCCCATGACAATTGTGTCATTACCCTTATTATTAGAATCAGAATCAGGTTTATTATCACCCGCATGTGACATGAAATTTGTTAACTTAGCAGCAGCAGTTCAATGCAATACATAACATAGAGAAAGAAAAAAAATACTGAATAATTCAGTAAATCAATTACAGTATACCAATATTGAATAGATTAAAATCATGCAAAAAACAGATATAATATATATTAAAAAAGTGAGGTGGTGTCCAAGTGTTCAATCTCCATTTAGGAATCAGATTGCAGACGGGAGGAAGCTATTCCTGAATCACTGAATGTGTGCCTTTAGGCTTCTGTACCTCCTACCTGATGGTAACAGTGAGAAAATGGCACGCACTGCATGCTGAGTTCCTTAATAATGGACGCTGCCTTTCTGAGACGCCGATCCTTGGAATATCCTGGGTAGTTTATGGCTCATACCCAAGATTGATCCGACTAAATTTACAACCCTCTGTGACTGGTTGGGAAGTTGATGGAAAAGATCTTGAGAGGCAAGATTTATGAACATTTGGAGAGGCATAATATGATTAGGAATAGTCAGCATGGCTTTGTCAAAAGCAGGTTGTGCCTTACGAGACTGATTGAATTTGTTGAGGATGTGATGAAACACATCGATGAGGGGAGAGCAGTAGCTGTAGTGCATATGGATTTCAGCAAGGTATTGGACAAGTTACCCCATGTAAGGCTTATTGAGAAGGTAAGTAGGATCCAAGGGGACATTGTTTGTGGAAAGCATAGACAAGTTGCAGAGGATATTTACAAGGATGTTTCCTGGATTTGGGATTACTCCTTATGAAAGCAGGTGAATCAACTTGGCCTTTTCTCCTTGGAGCGATGGAGGATGAGAGGTGACCTGCTAGAGGTGAATAAGATGTTGAGAGGCATTGATTGTGAGGATAGTCAGAGGCTTTTTCCTAGGGCCAAAGTGGCTGACCTGAGAGGGAACAGTTTTAATGTGCTTGGAAGTAGGTACAGAAGAGACGTCGGGGTAAGTGTTTTTGCACAGAGAGTGGTGAGAGCGTTGAAAGGGCTGCCTGCAATGGTGGTGGAGGCAGTTACAATGGGGTATTTTAAGAGACTCCTGGATAGGTACATGGAGCTTAGATAATTTCTATAGTAAGGACATGTGAGGCACAGCTTTGTAGGCCGAAGGGTCTGTATTGTGCTGTAGGCTTTTAACTTCTTTCTATCAGGTGCAGTAGTGCACCCATTCCCCCCGCCCCCACCACTTGCAAGACGGTGATGTAGCCTGTCAGAATGCTCTCCACAGTACATCTATAGAAGTGTTTGAGTGTATTTGTTGACATACCAAATCTCCTCAAATTTCTAGTAAAGTATAGCTGCTGTCTTGCCTGCTTTATAACTGCATCGATATGTTGGGACGAGGTTAGATCCTCAGAGATCTTGACATCCATGAACTTGAAACTGCTCACGCTCTTAACTTCTGATACCTCTGTGAGGATTGGTATGTGGTCCTTCATCTCTTTCTGAAGTAGCGTCCACAATCAGCTCTTTTATCCTACTGACATTGAGTGCCGCGTTGTGCAGTGAAACTACTTCACTAGTTGGCATTCCGTATACCTGTATGCCCTCTCGTTACCACCTGAGATTCTACCAAACATGGTTGTACCATCAACAAATTTATAGATGGTATTTGAGCTATGCCTAGCCACACAGTCGTGGGTATAGAGAGAGTAGAGCAGTGGGTTAAGCACACACCCATGAGGTGCACCAGTGTTGATTGTTGGATATGAGGAGATGTTATCACCAATCCGCACAGATTGTGGTCTTCCGGTTAGGGAAACGAGGATCCAATTGCAGAGGGAGGTACAGGGGCCAGTGTTCTGCAACTTCTCAATCAGGATTCTGGGAATGATGGTATTAACTGCTGAGCAATAGTCGATGAACAGCATCCTGACATTGGTGTTTGTGTTCTCCAGGTGGTCTAAAGCCATGTGAGGAACCATTGAGATTGTATCTGCCGTTGAACTATTGTGGCGATAGTCAAATTGCAAAGTGTCCAGATCATTGCTGAGGCAGAACTTCAGTCTAGTCATGACCAATTTCTCGAAGTATTTCATCACTGTATATGTTCGTGCTACCAGGCGATAGTCATTAAGGCACATCACATTATTCTTCTTAGGCTCTGGCATAATTGTTACCTTTTAGACACAACTGGGAACTTCTGCTCATAGCAATGAGAGGTTGAAAATGTCCTTAAATCCTCCCACCAAGTATTTGGCACAGGTTTGCAGAAGCCTTCCTGGCTCTCCATCGGGACCCTCCACCTTGAGCAGGTTTACCCTCTTTAAAAACAGCTTAACATCGGACTCAGAGACAGAGATCACTGGGTCATCAGGTGCAGCAGGCAACTTCACAGCTGTAGTTATATTCATCTGGTGGTGAAGCTATTAGGTTTCACTTTGTATGAAGTCATGTCTGGCAAACACTGCCAGAGTTGCCATACATCCAATGTCACCTCCAAACTCATTCAAAATTGTTTCTTCGCCCTTGAAATACCTCGCCGCAAACCACACCTGGTTTTCTGATACAGGCCTCGATCTCCATAGTCATAGTCATATTCATACTTCTTTTGAAAACCAGTTTCACCCGGGATCAATAAAGTATGACTATGACTATAGAGATCGCGGCCTGTACCAGAAAACCGGGTATGGTTTGCGGCGGGGTATTTCAAGGGCGAAGAAACAGTTTTGAATGAGTTTGGAGGTGACATTGGATGTATGGCAACTCTGGCAGTGTTTGCTAGACACTACTTCATACAAAGTGAAACCTAATAGCTTCACCACCAGATGAACTCGCCCGCTTTGAAAAGGAGAATATAACTACTCCAGAGTTGTATGCCATAGATCTAGCCTTCAGCAGACGACGTACCTCCTAGTTCATCCACGGCTTTTCGTTTGGGAATGTAAGTACATGACTTTACAGTATCAACCCCACATCTTGGCTACTATAAGGAGACCTATTTTGGATGACCAGTTTTTACCCTTGCAATTTCTTAAATCCACCCACAAAGATTCAACATTCTCTGACCCTATGTCGACTCTATCTAAAGATGTAATTCCATCTTTTACTAGAGGAGCCACATCACCGCCTGTGCCACCCTTCCTATATTTTGATACGAAGTATATCATTTGATGTTACACTCTCAACTATAGCCTTCTTTCAGCCATGACTCAGTGATGCCCAGAACACCAAACTGACCAATCTCTAATTGTGCCATGAGTTCATTCACATTATACCAAGTGCTACGCACATTTAAATACATCACCTTCAGTCCTGAATTATTTGTCCTTTTAAATGTTGTACCTGCGGTACAATTTAACTCTTCGCTCTGTTTGGATTTGAACCCAATCATTGGCTTGTTCTTCCATACATTCATGTTATACCCATCATCTACTTGTAAACCTGTTGGGTTACACTCAGCTCTGTCATACTGGTTTCCAGTATATGGAACAAATCATGGAACAGCACAGCACAGGAACAGACTGTTTGCCACATAATATCATGCCAAACCATCTGAAAAGTAACTCAGTAAACCCCCCAAAACTAATCCTTCCCACCGACACAAAGTCCATCGCACCCCATCCTCCTCATATTCATGTACCTATCTCAATGTCCCATAAAAACTCTGCCACCATAATTGGCTTCCGGCACTCTCTGAGTTAAAAAAAAAAAGCATATCCCTGACATCTCATTACCTCTCATCTTCAATCTATTAGACACTGCTACCCTACAATAAAGACACTCCGTGTCTACTCGATCCTTCTCTCCCATAATGCTATAAATCTCTGATCTCCCCTCAGCCTCTGCTACTCCAAAGAAAATTACCAAGTTCGTCAGACCACTTATGTTAGCACATGCCCTGTAAACCAGACAGCATCCTAGTAAACTTCTTCTGCTCCTTCTCCAATGCTCAATTCTCAAAATGGGTGAACTAGAACTATATTCAATAGTTCATATGTGGCCTCAGTGGAGTCCTTTTACAGCTGAAACATCACTTCTTGATTTGAACTCAGTAACTCAGCTAATAAAAGCAAGCATTTGATAAGCATTCTTAACCACAGATTGACCTGTGTAGTCACTTTCCAGGAGCTGTGAACTTGGACGTCAAACCTCTCTGTTCAGCAACACTGCTAAGGTTCTTCTCCTTAACATTTAAATACTTGCTTTTAGTCTACCAAGTTGCAACCCCTCACATTTACCCGTGTTCAGCTTGATCTGCCATTTCTCTGTTCTTATCTGCGAATAATCTATATTACGCTGTATTCTTTGCCAGTCTTCTTCATTATACACAACTGCACCACTATTGGTATAATTCACAAACTAACTAAAGCACCCATCTACATTTTCATTTCCGTCATTTTCATTTCATGGTAAAAATCTTTTTAATTAATTATTATTGAAAATCAATGACAAATACATTAAAATAATCAAGTGAACATGTCAATATGTACAATAAAAATTAAATTATCAAATAGCTGATTAACAAAGCTAAACAATATATCAAAAATAATAAGAAAAAACAAAACGTTAAAACTTTTTTTGAGAACAAGAAAGCGAAAAAGAACCCCTACTAACTAAAACAAAAAAAAACCCTACTAAAAAAACAAACAAACATTGGGAGCACAACCCTGGAGCTATACACCATACAAGGTTCCATAAAAGAAAAACATCAATCCGCCAACCAAATCCATTTAAACAAGAATCTGAAGGGGACCATCTTAATTAACTCAAATCAAATCATAGCAGCGTGCAAATGAACCCCATATTTTCTCAAAGATAAATCGAGGATCAAAAGTTCGACTTCTGATTTTCTCCAAACTAAGCATAACATCACCTGAGAGAACCATTGTATCAAAGTGGGAGCAGAGGCATCTTTCCATTTCAATAAAATAGCCCTTCTGGCCAATAATCTGACAAATGCCGGTCTGATAAAGAAATACCATGAATATATTAGACCATAGGATAAAGGAGCAGAAGTCGGCCATTCGGCCCATCGAGTCTGCTTCACCATTTTATCATGAGCTGATCCATTCTCCCATTTAGTCCCACTCCCGCGCCTTCTCACTATAACCTTTGATGCCATGGCTACTCAGATACCTATCAATCTCTGTCTTAAATACACCCAATGACTTGGCCCGTGGCAACAAATTCCATAGATTCACCACCCTCTGACTGAAAAAAAATTCTTCGCATTTCTGTTCTGAATGGGCGCCCTTCAATCCTTAATTTATGCCCTCTCGTACCAGACTCCCCCATCATGGGAAACAACTTTGCCACATCCACTCTGTCCACGCCTTTCAACATTCGAAATGTTACTATGAGGTCTCCCCTCATTCTTCTAAACTCCAAGGAATACAGTCCAAGAGCGGACAAACGCTGTTCATATGTCCCTGCCACGTGCTAGCGAGGGCAAGAATAGTCGGATCAGGCAGTTGAATGCGTGGTTGAGAGACTGGTGTAGGGGGCAGGGCTTCAGATTCTTGGTTAATTGGGATCTCTTCTGGGGGAAGTATGACCTGTTCAAAAAGGACAGGTTACACCTGAACCCGAAGGGGACCAATATCCTGGTGGGAAAGTTTAATAGAGCTGTTAGGGAGGGTTTAAACTAATTTGGCAGGGGATGGAAACCAGAATGATAGAGCGGAGGAAGGGGAAAACAGAAATAAATCTAAGATAGTGAGCAGTAAAGATGTCAGGAAAGAGGGGCAGGTGATGGGGCAAATTTGTAGCCATTGAGATGAGTTGCAGTGCAATAAAGTTGCAGTGAAATCAAAGCAAAAAGTATCAAATACTGGTCTTAAGGTGTTGTACTTAAATGCACACAGCATAAGGAATAAGGTGGATGATCTTGTTGTACAGTTACAGATTGGTAGGTATGATATTGTGGCCATCACTGAGACCTGGCTAAAGGATGCATGTCTCTGGGAGCTGAACGTCCAAGGATAGATGGTGTATCGGAAGTATAGGAAGATAGGCAGAAGGGGAGGCATGGCTTTATTGGTAAGAAATGATATTAAATCATTAGAAAGAGGTGATATAGGATCGGAAGGTGCAGAATCTTTATGGGTTGAGCTAAGAAATAGCAGGGGTAAAGGGACCCTGATGGCAGTTATTTATAGGCCTCCAAACAACTGCAGGGATGTGGACTACAAATTACAACTGGAAATAGAAAAGGCTTGTCAGAAGGGCAGTGTTATGATAATTGTGGGGGATTTTAACATGCAAGTAGATTGGGAAAATTAGGTCAGCACTGGATCTCAAGAGAGTGAATTTGTAGAATGTCTGCGAGATGGCTTTTTAGAACAGCTTGTTGTTGAGCCCACTAGGGGATCGGCTGTACTGGATTGGGTATTGTGTAATGAACCGGAGGGGATTAGAGAGATTGAGGTCAAGGAATCCTTAGGAGACACTGATCATAACATGATTGAGTTGACTGTGAAATTAGAAAAAGAGAAGCCGAAATCTGATGTGTCGGTATTTCAGTGGAGTAAAGGAAATTACAGTGGCATGAGAGAGGAACTGGCCAAAGTTGACTGGAAATGGACACTGGCGGGAAAGACAGCAGAGCAGCAGTGGCTGGAGTTTATGCGAGAAATGAGGAATGTGCAAGACAGGTATATTCCAAAAAAGAATAAATTTTTGAGTAGAAAAAGGATGCAACCGTGGTTGACAAGAGAAGTCAAAGCTAAAGTTAAAGCAAAGGAGAGTGCATACAAGGAAGCAAAAAATAGTGGGAAGACAGAGGATCAGGAAGTTTTTAAACCTTACAAAAGGAAACCAAGAAGGTCATTAAGAGAGAAAAGATTAGCTATGAAAGGAAGCTAGCAAATAATATCAAAAAGGATACTAAAAGCTTTTTCAAGTATATAGAGAGTAAAAGACAGGTGAGAGTAGATATAGGACCGATAGAAAATGATGCTGGAGAAATTGTAATGGGAGATAAGGAGATGGCAGAGGAACTGAACGAGTATTTTGCATCAGTCTTCACTGAGGAAGACATCAGCAGTATACAGGACACTCACTGAAAAACCATTGAGGATACAGTTGAAGATGTTTGAGCGCAAGGGACAGATGTGAGGAATTCCTTAAAAGAAGTCCTGTCCCTGGAGTGATTGATGGTAAGAAACAGCATTGTTGTCCATTGTGCGTGAGATGAGTGCCACCACTGGAGTGTCTTTCCTGTGCTTCCCGGTGAATGTACTTTTGCCTGTGGGAGGCCGGTCAGGGAGAGATGTCATCACTGACTGTGAAATGATAAAGAAAAGACATGGAATGAAGGTGAATTGTTAGGAGATGACGACGATACCTCTGCCGGGCTGGATTCAGGAAGTTAACAGGTCGACAGGTGAGTGAACAGGGGATGCAAATTTGTTTCACAAACACAATACTCCAGGTATGCCTAAACTAACCTATTGCATAATTGCTCAGTATCTCCCCATCGATCTGTTCTTAAATTCTATTCCCAGCTCCCTGCCGTCTGTGAACTTGGAGTGTCTAAATGTAGTTAATTTGGCTAGATGACATGTGGATTGTGAGCAGCTGTTTCAAAACTCCGATCCCTTCACTGGCCCAAGAGTAAATGTCTGCCACCTAGAAGAGAAGAAACTCCCTTGGTCTGTTTCCAGTCAGTCAAAAGATTGTTAATCCATGTTAGGAAATTTCACCACAAAATTATGTCCTTTAATTTTAGAATGGAAAGGAATATATGAAATTACTTACTCTGCACATACAATATTTCTATTGTCATGTACCCTGTGAAGGGTTAAAGAACCAGCAGAAATGGAAAACACTTTGGAATCCAGTATTGCAAATATCTAATGGTATATATTAGTTACTAAGTAATTCAGTAATATAAGTGTAGATAAATCAAACAGGTTAGCAGTGATTATATATATATAAGTAAATGTGGAAATATAAAAAAGCAAGCTTCATCAAGTCTAGGGGTAAATAGATAGTCTTACAATGAGAGTAAAGTTCAGTTCAGTTTGTGGTATTGAGTTGAGTAGTGATGGAGCGAGAGAGAGGGAGAAGTCTGAGTCTTCAGGTGAGCTGACGCCGTCAATCTTCCTGTTGTCCTCAGAAATCCTTTAGAAGTCACCGACTACGACCACAACAGATTCAGACCATTCTTCTGTGGTGGAATTGTCAACCCAGCAAAGGTGGCACACGAATAACTCCCCACCGGTCACACCCTTTTTGCACTGCTAGAGCCACTGATCGATCCGCCTGATCAATCCTCCAAAACCCAACTTTTCTGTGGGCACAACAAAGCTCATTCAGTGTCCAAAACCATGTGTCTGTAGGTCTAACAGCTGACCTTCTATTTATCTCACCACACTGAATACCAACTGTCCATAAAGCAGCTCCTCCCTTCTCTCTCTGTAAGAACATGGATGCTGCTAGTGTCCTTGCAGAAACTATAAACAAACTGTGAGCAGTCCTTGCTTCTCTCTCTTTCTTTCTCTCTCTTTCTAACAAGGTGTCTTTGTTCCGCAACTCACACACACACACACTCTCTCTCTCTTTCTCTATCTCTTCCCACCTCCCCCCCCCCAGACACACAGTTCGCAGGGATACTTCAGCACCCCAACACATCCCCTTCCTTTTAGAAAAAAAATGATGCAGGCAAAACTTTAACTGAAAATTATAAAGTTTGAAACATATATAATCATCAGATAACAGAGCAAAACCGTGTACAATTTCTAACTTAACATCTAGATAAACTATCAGCTATAATGTTGTCAGTACCTTTCACATGTTTGATTGTCAGGTCATATTCTTGCAATATCAGAGTCCAATTTAATAACCTTCTATCCCTGTCCTTCATCTTAGTTAGAAACACCAACGGATTGTGATCCGTGTAAACCACAAGTGGTCTCTGGGCAGGACAAACATAGTCTTCAAAATGCCAGAATAAGTGCTAGCAATTCCTTTTCAACAGTTGAATAATTTTCCTAATGCACATTAAATTTCTTTGAGAAATAAGCTACTGGGTGTTCAACGTCATCCACACCTTTCTGTAACAATACTGCCCCAGCAGCTTCGTCATTAGTGTCTGTTGCTATAGAGAATGGTTTTGAAAAATCAGGTGCTTTGAGCAGAGGATGATAACACAGGATGGCTTTCAGATGTTCAAATGCCTCTTGGCAAAGATCATTCCATACAAATCTTTCACTCTTCCCAAGTAATTTCGTTAGGGGGAGAATGATGTCAGCAACGTTCTTGCAAAACTTACGATAATACTCAACCATTACTAAAAACATTCTCAAAGCTTTCTTGCCAGTTGGAACGGGAACCTCAGCAATAGCTTGAACCTTGTCCTGTACAGGATCCAGTTGGCCTTGGCCTACTGCATAGCCCAGATATGTAACTGTAGTATGACCAAACTCACTTTTAGCGAGGTTCACAGTAAGATTAGCCATGGACAACCTTTCAAACAGTTTTTCTACTGTTGCAATATGCTCTTCCCATGTGTCATTCCCTACAACCAGATCATCAATATAAGCCCCTGTGTTTTCCAGAGAACATTGTCAAAGTTTTAGATCACATGCTAAATCTGCACAAACTGACATAGTATAGGCTGTAAATGCTGGGAAATATTTCCATGATGTCAACAAATTCCACTCCTCGGGGCCTCTACGATAAGACAATCTGAGCAAATGTTGGGGAAATTACAGTCAGACACTACTCTGTTGTTTTTACTACTTTCCAGAACCTGCCTACATTTCTGTTCCTCTTTCTGCTGCTGGCATTTCAAAAATCTTTGGAAATTGAAGCACACATCAGTTACGGTTCTCCTTCACCAACTCTCTGTTACATCCTGAGAGATGTCCAGTGGGATTGGGGGATAGATACTGTCCATGAATTGAAGTCCATTATCACGGTTGTACAGCTCTCTGTCCTTGAAATGCTGTGGTTGTCCGAGTGTTTAACGGTTGTTAAACAGATGTTGTTGCGATCTTTGTTCTTAAAGTACGGTGCCGGCAGTTTAAACATCACATTTAACTGCATGTGGTCTGGGTCTCCCAATGTACTAAATTCCCCCAAAGGACTTACCCATCAAAATGATTTGAGATCCAACAGCGCTTCCTGTTTAGTATCAACACGCTGGAGAATATCACCATATAGCCTTTCTCATCACACTTTCCTCCTTGTCCTTTTCCTTAGTGATCACCAATATTCATTTTCTACCTCGCATGCTAACTCTGTCTCGGGGCATAAACTCCCACCTTTGTCCTCGGGTAGTCCTGTCCTCTCCCCACTACACTGTTGTTTTCTGTGTATGCATAAGATGCCTTGGGATTCTCATTGATCCTCCTGAATGAGGACATTTCCTGGTAAATCTTCACTCTCCTGATTCACTGTGTGACTTGTTTCTTGCTTCCTGTATGTTCCTCCAAGATCCTGTCTAATTTCAGCTTCCTCGTCCTTACATATGACTCCTCTTACGTTTTTAAACAAATACAATATTTCTCATCACCCTAAGTTCCTGACCATCCCTGTCCTTCTCTACCCTCCTCATAGGAACAGGGAACTACTAAATTCTGACCGGCAGGGCTGTATGTGACTCTCACGGTATCAGACATCAACTGACATCAGCTCCATCCAGTAACAACCAGTAACATCAGCTCCCAGAAAACTCTCTATGACACCTGCCCAATACTTCCACAAATTTATAATCATCGACCTGCAGGTGAAAAAAAAAATCTTATTAGTAATCATCTGAAACCCTCCAGAATTAAGATCCATATATCTTTCCCAATTAAACTCCAATCGTCTTGCTAGGTTAATTTCCCAATACCATACCAAGTATGTCTCCCTCCCTGGTGGACCGTCTACATACTGTTACTGGAAACATCCCTGAACACACCACACAAATAATGCCCCATCCGCTCAATGCTACTTACTGACCGGTAGGTCTGGATCCCAAATCTCCCTCCACATGCCTCATGATAAAAATCGTCAGAGTGGCTTCAGCAAGCTTCCCTGTGAGAATATTACTTCCTCTTCACTGTAACTAATCCCTGTTACACCAGTCCCACTTATCCAGGAAGAGAGCCCAATGATTTGTGTTGCTGATGCCCTCCCTCCTGCACCGAATTTTTAGCCACACATTTAAGTGTACCAACTTACCATATCTTACCTCGCAAGCGTGTGGCACCTGAAATAATCCTGAAATCACCAGCCGAGAGTTACTATTTCCTAACTTTCTGTCCTACTCCTTAAATTCTTTTTGCAGGACTTTGTCTGTCTGTTGTTAGTTCTAATAAGGAACATGACCTCTGGCTGTTCATCCTGCCCTTTCAAAATGGCCCTTAATTTCTCAGAGACATCCTTGGCCACGGCATGATTGGGGTAACGCATCATCCTGCAATCTCACTCATGTACACAAATACTCCTGTCTGTGCCCCAGTTATAGTGTTCGCTGCATGTGATTCATATCTTTCCATACCCGTGTATTTATGTGCTTTCTGTTTGTAATGAACATTGTTTGAAAATTCATTCATTATATTCTTCTCTGGTTCAGCTCAGGCAATTTACTTATGCATTCGCAAACAAAGGAGACACGTGTTGAAACCAACCATTCGTTAGAACTCGTACGATTTTAATATCGAACAAAAAAACTAATGTCTACAGTAGTAGATGCACATAATTCAAAATAATACTAATCATCCACTAAACATGCCGATCTCTGTGAAAGAGTGGAACCACAGCAGATCCGACAATGTCACAGACCCGGTTCCCTTGCTTCCTTCCTCCCTTCCTCCCTCTCCCTCTCCCTCACGATGTCTCTGTCCTTTACTATCTCGCTCCCTCTCTCATTCTATTCTCTCTGTCTCTCCACACGCCCACTCCCTCGCGCTCACTCTCGCGACATCTTCCTCGTGTCCTCTCCCTCGCGCGCTCTCCCTCACGTGCTCTCCTTTGCGCCCTCTGCCTCCCGCCAACTCCCTCGTGCGCTCTCCCCCTCGCGATATCTCCTTCTGTCGCTCTCCCTCGAGCTCAATATCGCCCGCACGCTCTCCCTCAGGCCCTCTCCATCACGCTCACTCTAACGTCATCTCCATGGCAGCCTCTCCGTCGCGCCCTCTCCCTCACGTGCGCTCCCGCGCGCCCTTTCCTCGCGATGTCTCACTCATTCTCTCCTTCGCGCCCTCAGCCTCGCGCTCACTTTCTCTGTCTCTCCATCTCTCACAGAGAGACAAGTGAACGGATCGGTTCTCTGTCTTCAATTGTAAAACAGGAGCATTCTCCTACAGGCAGATAGTTCAAGTTGGCAGTGAGAGGGAGACTCTACAGGTAGAGATGGAGGAGAAAAGGAAGGTGAAGGAAAGGACGGGTTTTGACGGGAGCAGGAGTGGTTGATGGAGACGAAAGTAAACTCCAAGATCAGGCAGTTTTGTCAGAACCGGGAAGCAGGGAAAACAGGTTCTCCTCAAGCTCCAATTTAACAGGGCGAGAGGTGAGGCGCAAAAGGGATTTCTCTGGGATGGTGAGGTCAGTGATGCCGTCGGGCTCAGCTGTAAACAGTTGTTTTGTAACTCTAAAGCAACACACAGAAAATGGAAAAGATTAAACAGTTGACAGGATTCTGGTGAACGGTCTCGGCAGGAAAAGTCGACAATTTACTCTTTTCCATAAATGCTGCCTGGCCTGCTGAGTTCCTTCAGCATCCTGTGTGAGGAAAATAGTAAACAGTCGACGTTTCCAGTCGAGACCTTTCATCAGGATGTGATTTTGTGTGAGTTGTTTTGTATTTCGAGCGAATGCAGATTTTCTGGTGTTTGATTTGTTACTCTGTTCATCACATTGTTTCCATTCACCCACAAGTGGAGGAATAGAATTGGGAGCATAAAGGCAGCTGAATTGTAAAAACTTACAGCATTTATTTCTAACGTTTCATCAGTTTCAAAATCCGATTCAGTGGGTATTTCACCGCATTCTTCAGTTCCTCTCGGAATTTGCTCTGAGTCAGGGCGTAAATACACGTGTTGGTGCAGGAACTGAGAACCTGCAGCATTTCCGCTGTGTGTTCTGTGATGTAAAGGGGATCCGTGACAGAATAAACAAAACTCATTGAAATCCGTTGATAGATTGAAAATACCACCTGTGTTCCCCACAACAATATGAAACTAGCGGTTATGCTGAAGAGCAAAACGATGGATTTGCGTCGGTTCTCCATCTCCCGGTCCTTGTCATTCTCTCCACTCTTTTGTCCCCGGAGCCCCCTGCGGGCTCGACTGGCCGCTAGAATCCGCCTGACAGTCAGAATATTGAACAGCAACATCAGAAAGAATGGGACACAAGGGGTTAAAATGCGGTGAAACACCTCAAATGCCGACCATGAGAGAGAGTTTGTGAAGCTCAGTGTCAAAACACAATCCCAGGGAACACCGTCAATTATTTCTCCAGGCCAGGATACAAAGCCCCAGGGGACAGTCTCCAAACAGGCCAGCACACTCACTGTCCCGATAACCACAGCCGCCGTTCTCTCGGTGCAATATTTTGTTTTCAGCTTCTCACAGCAAATAGCCACAAATCGATCGACGGTGAAAGCGACAGTCAGCCAGACTGAGGCCGCAGTGCTCGCAAAAATCAACCATCGACCAAGTCTGCACACAGGAGTGATGGACAGGAATGATCGGGGAAAATAAATCGCAGCAGTCCACTTCATCAGCGGATCGGAGATAACGACCAGGAGATCGGCCGCTGCCATTCCCACCAGGTAGCGAGTGACACATTTGGAGAGATCGCACTTTCCCCGGGACAGGATCACAATCGCCACCAAGTTCGCTGGAAGAGAGACAGGGAACAGCAAGTTGAGAAAATACTGAGCAGAAGCCAATGCAGCAGTTTGAGGGGATCCTGTAATATTTCCACTTTATTGTTACATTTAGCGGTGGGAGGGTCGAGAGAGGGCGCAGAGCTGGCGGGACAGAGAATGAGTTTACACAGTAAAATAAATTCAATATCATCTGAATACGGATTTCTTATTGATGAGCGGAATGTGAAGTGGCAGTACAAAATCTAAAACTGGGTATCTACCTCCTGAGAGTCAATACTGGGTCTCGTCTGGATGAAATGAATAAATCCGGACGCTGATGGCGGGATTCTTCCATCAGACAATCATCAACTTCCATGGCGATCCCTGTCAGCGACAGAACGGCCGGAGGACGGAACAACAACAGGAAATGCTGGAAACACTGATACAGGTAAAACAGAACATGTGGAAAAACAGTTAACGTATCTCTCCTCAGAACTGTTCTCAGAGAGACCCCTGACACGAGTGTTAACTGGTTTCTCTTTCCATACAAGCTGCTTGGGGCTTCGTATTTCGAGTATTCCCCGAGTTTGTTCCCTGTTCCAACATTTACCACCTCACTAACTTTACAACAGAACATTGACCGATTCCAACAGATACAGCGAGTTCTGGCAAATCCTCAGACAGACATGACGCCTCCCGTTGACTCCATCACAGGGAAGCAGGGGAGAGGAATTCAACGTCCAGCAGCAAACTCGGTGCCGTAGTCAGATGTCTGTCAGATGGAAAACGTTTCACTCTGAAGCACTAGGTCGGCTGTGTTAATTGACTCTGCAATGAGTTCAATCTGTTTTCCATCAGCTGTTCACATTCAGTCATACTGCAGACATTTATTTAAAATCGACAATAGATTCGATCTACAACACGAAAGTCCGCACATTTGGTAAATTGTTACTACCAATCATTCGTTTGAGTGTTGCTCCTAACTCAGAAATCCGCTCACATACAAATGCAAACGATCAATTGGTATAATCTCCGCGGGCTCTATAAACACTATATTTGCAAATGCAGTGCAGCTGCTGCAAGACCAAACGCACAGAGACGGAACATCCCATTATTGATCACAAACCGCTGGAAGAATACTGTCTGACAAGCTCAGTTCCACCGATGTTGGCGGATTCCCTAAATTCCTGCAGCGGTTTGTTTCTAGATCCAAATTCCAGCATCTGTCGTCCCGGTGTTTCTACTCTCTTTAAGAAAAGCGGAATACCGGGACTGGAATGTGAGCGTTTAAACCGGCGGCAGAATCAATCACAACATTGGAATTAAACTTCAACATCGCCCACGGCAGCTGACACTGCGGCTTACCGGGAATTCCAAAGGCTGAAATAAAAGGATAGTAAACGTCTTCTATCCGCCAGATGACTGGATACACCATTTCAGTGAGAATCTGTGATTTCTGTTGCTCCTGTGTTCACAGCTCCGGCAGACAGCTGATGCATTCAAAGCGGTCCTGATTTATACAGAGGATCTGTCTCCCGAGATACGGTTATACACCTCACTGACTTGCTCAGTTACAGTTGCTTGAACAAACACTTCCATTCAATACCTTTGTCTCTATTGTAAATATTCGGGCG